>NW_016908920.1:0-9856 GCF_001483705.2 Eufriesea mexicana
TACATCTATCCATACATGCATTCATACATACGCCCTTCCATACACGCATCCACACATCCATACATATGTCCGTTCAGACATCCAACCATGCATCCAAACACGCATCAATACACAGATCCATACCTACACGCTTACATTCATCTATACATACATCCATTCATACATCCATGAAATCATCCATACATACATTCATGCATTCATCCATACATATATCCTTATAAACATCCATACATACATCAGTTTTTCCATCCATGCACCTATCATGCATCCACCCACACATTCTTACATCCGTACATCCGTACATCCATACATCTATACATCCATACATCCATAACTCAAATACATCCATACATTAAAACATCCATCCATCCATACATCCATACATCCACAAACCCATACATCCATAAATCCATACACACATACACTCATCCATCTATACATACATCCATTCATACATCCATGAAATCATCCATACATACATTCATGCATTCATCCATACATATATCCTTATAAACATCCATACATACATCAGTTTTTCCATCCATGCACCTATCATGCATCCACCCACACATTCTTACATCCGTACATCCGTACATCCATACATTCATACATCCATACATCCATACATACATACATCCATACATACATAACTCAAACACATCCATACATTCAAACATCCATTCATACATGCCCACAAACACCCATACTTACATACATACATCCGTACATACATCCATCCAAGCATCCACCCATCCATACATTCATCGATCCATACATACTTCCATCCATACATTCATCCACCAATCCATCCATCCATCCATGCATCCAAACACACATCAATACACATATCCATACATACACGCATACATTCATCTCTATATACATCCATACATACATCCATATATACATCCATACATACAACCATACATACATCCACACAAACATCCATACATACGTCCACTCCTGCATCCATAGATACATCAATACATACATCCATACATACATCCGTTCTTCCGTTCATCCACCCAACCATACATCCTTCCACGTATCCATATGTCCATGCATCCGTACATCCATACATGCGTAATTCAATACATCCATACATGCATACATACATACATACATAAATGAAATACATCCATACATTCAAGCATCCATACATACATACATACATACATTCATACATGCATCCATCCATACATCCATAAATCAACACACCCATACATCCTTAATTCCATCCACCCACACACTCATCCATCCATACACACGTCCATACATACTCCCATACATTCATCCATACATACATCTACACATGGAACCTTACATACATCCATCCATGCAAACATCCGTACATACATCCATACATACATCTTTAACTACATCCATACATAGATTGATAAATACATCCAGACATTCATCCATCCATACACCCATGCATCCATCCATGCAACCGTTCGATTGCAATCCACGCACTCATACAACAACCCATGCATACATCCATAAATCCTACCATCCGTACTTCCAACAGTTGTTGCATTCACCCATCCAAACGTCCATACATATATACATCCATACAACCACACATCAGTACATCCATACATCCGTACATCCATACATTCGTACATCCATACTTTCACACATCCATATATACATGTATCCGTCCAACCATACAACCATCCGTCCATACATACATCCATACGTACATCCACACATCCATACAAACGCCCATACACATACATACATACATCCCCACGTACATCGATACATACATACATAAGCACACCCATATATACATTCATATATATATATCCTTACATACATTCGTACATACATCCATACATCCATCCATACATGCATCCATACATATATCCATACATACATCCGTACTTCATCCATACATCCTTCCATACATGCATCCATACATACGATCTTCCATACACGCTTCCATACATCCTTACATATATCCGTTCATACATGCATCCATACAAAATCCATACATCAATACATACGTCCATACATACTCCCATAAATACATCCATACATACATGCATACATTCACCCTTACACACATACATACATACATACATACTTCCGTACATCCATCCGTCCAAGCATCCACCCATCCATACATCCACCAAACCATACATCCATCCATGCATACAAGCACCCATCCATACATACATCGATCCACACATCTATCCATCCATACATCCATACATATATACATCCATACATCCATACATCCGTACATCCATACATTCGTACATCCATACTTTCACACATCCATATATACATATATCCGTCCAACCATACAACCATCCGTCCATACAAACATCCATACGTACATCCACACATCCATACAAACACCCATACACACATACATTCATACATCCCCACGTACATCGATACATACATCCATAAGCACACCCATATATACATTCATATATATATCCTTACATACATTCGTACATACATCCATACATCCATCCATACATGCATCCATACATATATCCATACATACATCCGTACTTCATCCATACATCCTTCCATACATGCATCCATACATAGGCCCTTCCATACACGCTTCCATACATCCATACATATATCCGTTCATACATCCATCCATACAAAATCCATACATCAATACATACGTCCATACATACTCCCGTAAATACATCCATACATACATGCATACATTCACCCTTACACACATACATACATACATATATACTTCCGTACATCCATCCATCCAAGCATCCACCCATCTATACATTCATCGATATATAAATCCTTCCATCCATACATCCACCAACCAACCCTTCCATCCTTCCATGCGTCCATACATATATCAATACACTGATCCATACATACACCCATACATTCATCCATACATCCAACCATCCATACGTCCATCCATCCATAGAGCCATCCATCCATTCATACAGCCATCCATCCATCCATCCTTCCATACATCCATCCATCCATACATCTGCCCATCCATAGATCCGCCCCTCCATACATCCACCGATCCATAAACCTAACCATTCATACACACATCCATGTATACATCCATACATCAACACGACCATACATATTTATATCCATACATCCACATATCCGTACGTTCGGCCCATTCGTACCTCAATCCATCCACACTCCCACCCTTCCATACAGCCATCCATCCATACATACTTCCATACGTACACCCATAATACCATACATCCATCCATCCAAACATCCACCCATCCACACATCCATCGATCCTTACATCCTTCCATGCATACTTCCATCCACCAAGCCATCCATCCATCCATGCATCCAAACACACATCAATACACATATCCATACATACACGCATACATTCATCTCTATATACATCCATACAAACATCCATAGATATATCCATACATACGTCCGCACACCCATCCATACACTCATCCATACGTCCTCGCATCCATACATCCATAAATCCTGCCATGCGTACCTTCATCCATTGATACATCCATCCATCCATACATCCATACATATATACATCCATACATCCATCCATACATACATCATACATCCATACAAACATACATCCATACAAACATCCACACATACATCCATGCATACACCCATACAGCCATACAGTCATCCTTCCATACATACATCCATCCGTACTTCGACCTTCCATACACCCATGCAACCATACGTCCACCCATCCATTTATCCATCAATCCCTACAGCCATACATACATGCATCCATCGACCCGTACATCTATCCACCCATACATCCATTCTCCAATCCATCCATCCATCCATACATCCAACCATACATCCATACATACATCCATTCATACATCTTTACCTACATCCATTCATACATTCATACATACAAACATACATCCATCCATTTATACATCCATACATATATACATCCATATATCCATACATCCATAGATCCATACATACATACATCCATCCATCCGTATATCCGTCCAACCATACATCCATACATTCATACATCCATATATTTATAAATCCATCCACCAATCCATCCACCCATCTATACATCCGTACATACATCAATACATACATCCATAGATACAAACATACATTCATTCGTACATACATTCATACATACATCCATACATCCGTACATCCACACATCCATTCATATATACATCCATACATGCATACATGCGTCCATCCGTCCATCCATACATCCATCCATCCATAAAACCATTCAACCATACGTCCATCCACCGATACATCCATCTTTCCATACATCCATCCATCCATACATCCACCCATCCATACATCCATCGAACCATACTTCCATCCATCCATACAAGCACGCATCCATACAACCATCGATCCTTTCATCTACCCATCCATACATCCATCCATACATCCATACATCCACACACCCATACTTCCACAAATCTATCCACCCATACACTCATCCATCTATACATACGTCCATGCATGCATCCATACATTCGTCCTTACAAGCATCCGTACATACATACGTTCTTCCGTCCATCCACCCATCCATTCGTCCACCCACACATGCTTACATCCATGGATCCGGACATCCGTACATCCATAGATACATTCATCCATACACCCGTCCATACATCCACGCATCCTTGCATCCACACATCCATCCGTCCGTAAATACAACCATCCGTACTTCCAACCGTCGATGAAACCATACATCCATACAACCATACATTCTTCCATACACACATCTTTAACTACGTCCACACATAAATCCATACATGCACGCATCCATTCATACATACATCCATGCATCCGTCCAACCATACACTCATCCATTCATCCATGCATCCGTTCATCGTCCCATCCTTTCACCCACTCTTCAGTTCATCCACGCATCCATTCATCCACCCATATATCCATACATCCATACATACATCAATACATACATCGATACATACTCTCATACACTCATTCGTCCATACTTCCATACATACATAATTAGATACACCCACACATACATCCATTCATTCATCCATACATATATCCATACATACATCCATGCATACACCAGTAAATACATTCATACATCCATACATACATCTATAAATGTATCCATACAGACAACCGTACATACATCCATACATCCATCAATACATGCATCCATACATACGCCCTTCCATCCAACCGTCCATACATCCATACATACATGCATGCATCCATCCATACATAGATCCATGCACACATCCATGCATACATTTATACATACATCCATACATCCATCCATACATCATCCCATCCATACATTCATCGATCCATACGTCCATCCATCCATACATTCATCCATCTAAACATGCATACATCCATCGAACCATACATCCATCCATCCATACAAGCACGCATCCATACGTCCATCGATCCATGCATCTATCCATCTATACATCCGTCCATCCATTCAATCATGCATACACATCCATAAATCCATTAATAAGAACATCCATCCATCCATACAGCCATCCATCCATACTTACATCCATCCGTACTTCCATCCTTCCATACACCCATCCATCCATACGTACACATATCCATTCATCCATCGATCCATACATCTATCCATCCATACTTCAATCCACCAATCCACCTATCCACCCTTACATTCATACATACATCAATACACCCATCCGTTCATCCATACATCCATACATCCACACATCCCTACATCCATGCATACATACATCCATACAAGCATCCGTACATACATCCATGCATACATACATCCATACATCCATACATTCTTACATCCATACATTCATACGTACATGCATCCATACATGCATACATCCATACATCCAACCGTCCACAAATCCATCCAAACATACATCCATCCATCCACACATTAATACATCCATACATCCGTCCATGCGCACATCCATCCATCCATGCATACACCCATGCACACATCCATACATACATCCATCCATACATCCATACACACATCCATACATACATCCATAGATATATCCATACATACATCCGTACATCCATCCATACATCCAACCATACATGCATCCATACATACGCCCTTCCATCCATCCATGCATCCGGTCTTCCACCCATCCTTTCACCGAATCTTCAGTTCAATCACCCAACCACTCAGCCACCCGGAGATACATACATCCATACATCCATCATTCCATACATATATACATCGATACAACCATACATCCGTACATCCGTCCATCCATACCACAATCCATCCATACATCCATCCAACCATACAACCATTCATCCGTACATAAATCCATAGATATATCCATATAGACATCCGCACAAACATCCATACATCCATCAATACATCCATCCATCCATACAAGCACCCATCCATACACCCATCGATCCATACATCTATCCATCCGTACATCCATTCATCCATTCATTCATTCATACATATCCATAAATCCATCCATCCATACATCCATCCAACCATACATACATCCATCCTTCCATCCTTCCATACATCCATTCACTCATACATCCATCCATCCATACATCCATACATATATACATACATACACCCATATATCCGTACATCCATACATTCGTACATCCATACATATATACAACCATATAACCGTATATCCAAATATCCATACCCCCATACATCCATTCATCCATACATATATACATCGATACACCCATACACCCGTACATCCGTCCATCCATACCACAACCCATCCATACATCCATCCATCCATACAACCATTCATCCATAAATACATCCACCCATACATCCATCTTTCCATAATCCATCTATCCATACATCCACCCATCCATACATCCATCGAACCATACATCCATCCATCCATAAAAGCACGCATCCATACATCCACCGATCCATGCACCTATCCATCCAGTCATCCATCCATCCATTCATTCATGCATAGACATCCATAAATCCATCCATCCATACATCCATCCAACCATACATAGATCCATACATACATCCTTACATACATCCATACATCCATACACACACCCATGCATACATCCACACTCACATCTTTAACTGCATCCATGCATACATTCATACAGACATCCATACATGCATCCATACAAACATGCATGCTTACATCCATTCATACATCCATGCATACATCCATACACACACCTATGCATACATCCATACATACATCAATACATCCATCCATCCATCCATACATCCATACATTCGTACATCCGTACATCCATACATCCATAAATCCATCCATCCACACCTCCATCCATCCATAGATCCAACGATCCATACATCCATACATATATACATCCATTCATTCATGCATTCATTCAACCATACATACATCCATCCATCCACGAATCCATCCATCCATCAATACTTCCATACATACTTCAATACGTACATCCGTACATACATCCATACATCCATCAATACATCCATCCATCCATACAAGCACCCATCCATACATCCATCCATCCATACATCCGTCCAGCCATATATACATCCGTACATACATCCATACATTCATCCATACATGTATACGTCCATACATCCATACACCCATACTTCCATCTATGCATACATCCATCCATACATACATCCATACATCCGTACATCCATACATTCGTACATCCATACATACGTACATCGATACATTCATACATACATTCATCCATACATGTATACGTCCATACATCCATACACCCATACTTCCATCTATCCATACATACATCCATACATACATCCATACATCCATCCACTCATACATCCAACCAACCATACATCCACACACACAGCCATCCATACATCCATCCATCCATACATCCATACATATATACATCCATTCATCCATACATCCGTATCATCCACACATCCATCCAAAAGTCCATTCTTCCATCCATACATCCATACATACATGAGCATATATGTCCTTACATACACTCATACATTCATTCATACATACTTCCATACATTCATCATTACATACATCCATTCATGCATCCGTTCATACATCCATGCATACATCCATCCGTACATACATCCTTCAATACATCCATCCAACGATATATCCACCCTTTCGTACATCCATCGATCCATACATCCATACAACAATCCATCCACCCACCTATACATCCATACATACATCAGCCAATATGTCCATACATACACTCATACATTCCTTCATACATACTTCAATACATACATCATTACATACATCCATACATTCATCCATACACACATCCACACGAACATCCACACAAACATGCATACATACATCCATACATACAACCATGCATACATGCATACATACATCTATACATACATCCATACATACACCCATCCATACATCCCTACATCCACACATATACACATCCATAAATCCGTCCAACCATACGACCATTCATCCATACATACATCCATACGTTCATTCATACATCCATACATATATCCATCCATACATCCATACATCAACACATCCGCATATCCGTCCAACCATACATCCAGACGTTCATACACCAATACATCCATGAGTCCATCCATCTATACATCCATCCATCCGTACATGCATCCTTCCGTACATTCATCCATCCATACATCCACCCATCCATACATCCATCGATCCATACATCCATACAACTATCCATCCATCCATCCATCCATACATCCATAAATACATCAATACACACATCCATACATACGCAAATACATTCGTCCATACATACATCCATACGCACATCCTTCCATACATCCGTACATACAGCCATAGACATATCCATACATACATCCGTACATACACCCATACATCCATCCATCCATACATCCATCCATTCATTCAGCCATTCCTACATACAAACATACATCGATACATCCATACATCCGTACATATATACATCCATACATACATGTATCTATACATCCATACATACATCCATAGATATACCCATACATACATACGTACATACATCCATACATCCATCCATACATGCATCCATACGTTCGCCCTTCAATCCATCAATGCATCCGTTCTTCTACCCATCCTTTCACCCACCCTTTAGTTCTCCCACCCATCCAATCACCCACACGCACATCCATATATCCATACATATAACCATCCATACACACATCCTTCCATACATCCATACATACGGCCATAGATATATCCATACATACATCCGTACATTCATCCATACATCCATACATCCATACATCCATACATACATAGATACATACACCCATACATCCACACATACATATATCCATTCATCCATACATACATATATTCATACATCCATACATACATCCGTAGATATATCCATACATACATCCGTACATACATCCATACATCTATCCTTCCATACATCCATTCATACATACATCATTCCCACCAATACATCCATCGATCCATACATCCATCCATACATACATCCATCTACGAATCAATCCATCCATCGATACATCCATACATACATCAACACAAACATCCATACATACATCCATACATCCTTACACTCATGCATCCATTCATCTGTACATCAATACATCCATCCATACATCCTGCCATCCACACATATAACCACCAATACATTCATCCATCCACACACCCACACATCTATACATCCATACATACATACATCCATACGTATATAAATCCGTACATCCATTCATCCGTACAACCATACATTCGTACATCAATCCATTCATACATCCACCCATCCATACAACCATTCATCAATACATATATCCATCCATACATCCACCTTGCCATACATCCACCCATTTATATATCCACCAATCCATACATCCATCGAACCATACAACCATTAATCCATACAAGCACTCATCCATACATCCATC
>NW_016908921.1:0-1222 GCF_001483705.2 Eufriesea mexicana
TTAGGATAGACTTTTCTTTCGTGCTATACATTGTTTTTCGGCGGATTTCTGCGCTACACTGCGATCTAAAATATCCTGCAGGGCCCTTGCCTGTCCGGCAATGGCGGCCGCGGCACCATTTGCTCAGATATTTCGCGTTTGGTTGAGTTAAGGTGGTTTGGGTTAGGTTTGGATAGCTTTGAATTTCCTTTTGAATACTGCGATTGTGTGGATTTCTGCGCTCTGGTCTACTCTAACATGTTCTTCTCGGCTCTGGGAACGCCGGCAGTAGTGTTCTTGGCACGATAGGTTGTGTCATGTTTCGTTTGGTTATGTTACGATTGTTTATGTTAGACTAGGAGAGCTTTGACTTTTGAGCTGTGCACTGCTTTTCGGTGGATCTATGCTCCCTGGATTTCTCTAATATGCTCTGCTTTGCTCTGGGGGGCATGCAATTGTGGTCTCGGCACGTTAGGTTGCGATAGGTTACGTTCGGCTCGGTTACGTTAAGTTAGGCTTGGTAAGGGAATAGCTTCGACTGTCGTACTGTACGGTATTTTTCGGTTGATTTCTGCGTTCTACTTTGCTCTGCTATTTTCTACCTGGCCTTGGGGATGCCAGAAACAGTGGCCTCGTTGGATTGTGTCATGTTACATTTGGTTGGGTTAGGTGAGCCTTGCACGGTCAGGATAGCTTTGACTTTCGTGCCATACACTATTTTTCAGTGGATTTATGTGCTCCCCTGTCCTAAGTCACATTCTGCTTGTCCCTCGGTAGGATAGCAGTAGTGGTCCCGGCACGTTAGGTTGAGTTATGCTACGATGGGTTATGTTAGGTTATGTCTGGTAATGTACGGATATGTCTGACTTTTGTGCTATATACTGCAATGCAACGGATGTCTGCGCTGTACTTTGCTCTACTATGCCCTGCTCGACTATGTAGTGAATATGTAGTGAACAACAATAGTGGTCGCGTCGTGTTTCTTTGAGTTAGGTTTCGTTGGGTTCAGTAATGTTAGGCTAAATCCGAAGAGGAGGGCCTTGGCTTTCGTGCTACAAACTGTTATTCGGTGGATTACTGCTATCTACTGCGCACTGCCATATTCTGCTTGGAACCGGAGAGGCCAGCAATAGTGTTCTCTGCGAGTTAGCTTGTGTTGTGTTATGCTTGATTACGTTACGTTTGGCTAGGTTAGGACGGGATAGCTTTTACTTTTGTGCTATACGCTGCCACTTGGAGTATC
>NW_016908922.1:0-26076 GCF_001483705.2 Eufriesea mexicana
TAATTATTAAATTAAACATCCTATAAGAATGTTACCTATAATTCCAACTTTGCTGTGCAGCTACAAATTTTCATGAATTAATTACAAAAACTTGGCAATTTATTTATTTTCTACTGTCGAATTGATTTCTAGTATCCAGTTCGAATACAAATTTTACCGCCTGCGATCAGCGCCATCTATGATTTGGAATAGTTTCTCAAATAGTTTACTTAATCTGATTTTGTGGACCTAATATATTTTAATTTATTTTAATAAATAAAATCATAAAGTTTTCTACATTCTTTAATAAATTTAGCCGAAACAGCGGTTTTAATTAGACAATCAGCATTCATTACTTTACCGGGCAGACGACAAATATTGAAAGGTATGCCTTTACAACGCAATTATAAAATTTTATAAATTAAGCACAGAAATTGAGCGATTTGTTAATTTTTCTCCAAGTGAACAGGAGAGTGCATGGGAAATGAGAAAAAATTACAAACAAACGCCGGAAGCATTGTTGTGTCCATGCAGGTGTGCCTGCATCACGAAAAGAATGTAAGTATTTGTATTGACATAACCTTTAGTTATAATTAAATAGTGTAAGTTAGAAAAGACAATATTCTGTTGAAATAAAGAGACACGTGCAACAATAGAAGAATATTGGACCCATGGAATATCATCAGCGTAGATGCCAAGAATTATATTTTATAGCGAGAAAAAGTTGAAGCAGCGATACAAATATGTAAAGTATGATACATCTATTGGATTCCTGGTGCGGTAGCCATGTGACATACAAGATAGAAATCTTTGATGGTAAAATAAAAATTCAGAAAATGGAGATGATTTAGGCAGACAAAAAGGAATAGAATTAATTTAGGTAATGGCCTCTTATAACAAAGAGATATGGAGAACACAGTGAGATTGAAAGGTATGTTGTATTCCTAATCTAAATAAATATTAATATGAGTGGTCAGAGTCAATGATCATCGCTAATGTGTTAAATTTGAATAAAAGAAGTGACAAGAGGAAACGCATGTTATGCGGAATCAAGAAGCAAAAAAGAAGCAGCATATGTATCAACAGAGAAAAATGTGTGGCATCGACATGGAAATATGAGGATCATTGAAGAGATGGAGAATGAACAAGTGGTAATAGTTATTAAAGATAAAGCTAAATTGAATATACTGAATAAATGTTGCATTAAGGCACAAATGTTTAGAAATATCTATGGGAACTTGGAAAATATAAAAGCAGCAAGTATAATGGTGCTGTGGCACATCATGGACTTTATTAAGCCAATATCAAAAGGAGGTAAAAGGTACGTCTTACCTGCTGATGATTATTCGAGGAAAGAACCATTTGGTTGACCGATTTATAAATGACTAAAAATTTAATATGCAATATTATTGACGAAGGATTTTTTTTTATTATAGGAGACTTACAAGCATGAGTAATATTTATATGCAAGAGCCACCCACTATGGCTAAAGTAAGTATTAGTTAATAATATTTCAATAGATTGTATATCTGTTTTTAGAAATATAACGTATATACAATATTTACTTTTCAAATTTCTGTATTAATATATTAAACAATTTCTAATCTGAATTAGAATAATAAATAATAAATTTCGATAAATTTGATTTTGAAAGTATTTTACATTAATAAAGCTAATATATTTGTTATAACTAGGTTGTAATGAGAACAACTGTTGGTGATATTGGGTCAGAATTATCCGCAAAAGAAACTACAAAGGCATGTAGAAATTTCATACAATTATGTGTGAAAGGTTATTACCATGACCCTATATTTCATACACAAGGTGCTGATCCCACAGGTACAGGAGAAGGTGGTAAAATATATGGAGAACCATTTAAGGTGAGACTATATTTAAAAATAAAATGAATTCCTTTTTTACTCAAAAATAATTATTGGATTTATGTGTTTTAGGACGAATTTCTTACAAGAATTACGTTCTTATGGACGAGGTTTAATTGCTGTGGCTAATGCTGGAAAAGATGACAATACTTCCCAATTCCTCTTTACTCTTAGTTCTACATCAGAATTGCAGAGTAAACATACAATCTTTGATAAGGTCACTGGAGAAACTATATATAACATGCTTATACTTGAAAAGGCACCTGTAGATGAGGTAAATTTAATGTTTACCAGAAAATATGTCAAGGAATGATACAAATATCATATTTCCTCTTCTTTGTAGAATGATAGACTACTTTATCCTCCAAGATTGTTAAAATATATAATATTGAACAATCCATTTACTGATATTATACCAAGAATAATAGTACTGGAAAATGAAGAAGTGAAGGACAGTTCAAAAGCTGAAACAGTAGCAGTAAAGTAGAAATCATATATGTTTGCAGAGTGTAGCCCTGATAGTATTATTCTTTGTAATGAAAAATTTTGTTACAGAGACTTCAATCTTTTATCATTTGGTGAAGAAGCAGAGGAAGATAATGGAGAATCTGTGATATTAAGTAAAAAGTTTCGTGGTAAGGCAAGTCAGCTCGCCATCATTTAACTGATTCAAAATTAAGCTCACAACCAGCTGTTGAACCACTTAAACTTGCAATTAAAAAAAGGAAGGAAAATCGCAATAGTAATTAGGAAAGTGACAACGAAGTAAAAGCAAAAGAAGAATTAGAAATTATAAAGAATGGAAAAGAGTTAGTTCATTTTTTATATTATAAGTATATTATAGAAAGTAGGAAGTTGTATTGACAGTGGTATATTTATATTTTCAGAGCAATGAAGGAAAAGAGGAAAAATAAATTCAGAGATACACAGAAGGAACCGAAGAAAGCGGAAAATTATAAAATAGATGATGTTGAAGATGATAAAGATATAAAGAAAAATGAATAGGGAATAAATTACTTTTTATAAACGTTTAGGACGAGTGAAAGCCGAGGAGATGCACGATAAGAGAGATAGATGCAAGATAAATTAATATCTGGAGTTATTAGAATAACTCATGTATTTGAATGGAATCATTTCCATTAGTGTGTATACGGCTATAAATATTCTTACATGTATATATGGTCATTATAATGATAATTATTACGTGATATGTATTACGAAACATCTTTTTTCGCAACGGTCCGTGGTACGGATATCTACTCAGGTTCTAATGTCATTGTTTAATATGTCGTTAGCATTTCATGTGTATATGTGAAACTTTCAAAGTGAATAAAAAGTACCTAAGCATGTAACAATTACAGTTTCACTTTCTTTTTACCCGAAACAAAATCACTCGCTTTCATTTGTGACTTCATGTTCATCGGGATGTTAAGAGAATAAAGAAAAGTGAGGAAAATCTCTTATACTTAGTTATGTCGTTTTATTGATTTGTTTCTCCCGCTCTTAGTGTCACGTGGTTTTAGATTGTCCGATTGCGATCAGCGCCATCTATGATTTTGGACCATTTTCACGGAAAAGTGATAGGAACATAGAAAAGGCGAGGAGGTCGACGGTGAGCTGGTCACGTGACTAACAATGTCAGAGAGGGGATAGAAAAGGATAGAATGGTCCCGGCAGTAAAGAATTATTAATTACTCAATTCCAGTAAACAATTTGTGAACTTTTATAACTTCGTTGCGAAGCTGGAACTTCAGGCTACATTCTTATATAACTTTCGTAAAGAATTTAACTCTAAATAGTTAGTTATTAATTTTTGTTTGATGGCGTCTATGATATCGTAACGACGACCATCACGATCTTCCGTGAAAGTATTTAATACTGAACGAAACTAGAAGCAAAATGTGTTCAAAAGTTATATGAGAAAATTCGCAAGAGTATTGTCTTTCTAATGAGTGCATAAAGTTTCATAGATTAATTGCGTAGAGGATAGTAATTAATGAAAAACTAATGGCGTTTTCGACAACAAATCGAACACTCCGTAGAATAATAATTAATAATTAATTAATTAAGGACAAATTTATATCGAAAAATACATTGGAAAGTTCTTGAAGGATCTGCCTTTACGATGCAATTATAAAAGTTCATAAATTAATCGCAGGAATTGAGTAATTAATTAATTTTCTAATAAAAATTCAAAAAGGAACAGTCAGCGCCACCTATGATCTTTGTATGGAAGCGAGTGCTCCTTTAGTTCCAGTACAAAGCTATAGGCGGCGCTGACTGTTTCTTTTTGAATTTTTATTAGAAGATTAATTAATTACTCAATTCCTGCTATTAATTTATGAACTTTTATAATTGCATCGTAAAGCCAGATCCTTCGAGAACTTTCCAATATATTTTTCTATATAGATTTGTCCCTAATTAATTTAATATTAATTATTATTCTACGGAGTGTTCGATTTGTTGTCGAAAACGCCATTAGTTTTTCATTAATTACTATCTTCTACGCAATTAATCTATGAAACTTTATGCACTCTTTATAAAGACAATGTTCTTGCGAATCTTCTCATATAACTTTTGAACACATTTTGCTTCTAGTTTCGTTCAGTATTAAATACTTTCACGGAAGATCGTGATGGTCGTCGTTACGATATCATAGACGCCATCAAACAAAAATTAATAACTAACTATTTAGAGTTAAATTCTTTACGAAAGTTATATAAGAATGTAGCCTGAAGTTCCAGCTTCGCAACGAAGTTATAAAAGTTCACAAATTGTTTACTGGAATTGAGTAATTAATAATTCTTTACTGCCGGGACCATTCTATCCTTTTCTATCCCCTCTCTGACATTGTTAGTCACGTGACCAGCTCACCGTCGACCTCCTTGCTTATTCTATATTCCTATTACTTTAATGCTTTTTGAGCCCAGATCATAGATGGCGCTGATCGAAACTGCCGAATGCAAAACCACGTGACCCGTAGGGCGGGAGATACAAAACAATAAAAGGACGTAAATAAGTATAACACATTTTTCTTCCTTCTTTCTACTCTCTTAAAAGCCAGACTAACATGAAGTCACAGATGAAGATGCGTTGTTTCATTCTTGGTAAAAAGAAAACGAAACTTCAATGATTATATGTTAAAGTACTTTTTATTCACTTTGAAAGTTTCACATATACATGTTAATTGTTAACGACATAATAAATAATGACATATAGACATTAGAATCTGAGTAGATATCCGTACCACGGACCGTTGCGAAAAAAGATGTTTCGTAATACATATCACGTAATAATTATCATTATAATGACCATATATACATGTAAGAATATTTATAGCCGTATACACACTAATGGAAATGATTCCATTCAAATACATGAGTTATTCTAATAACTCCAGATATTAATTTATCTTGCATCTATCTCTCTTATCGTGCTCTCCTCGGCTGTCTCTCATGCTAAACCTCATAAGGACTTCTTTACTCCCTATTCATTTCCCTTTATATCTTCATCATCTTCAACATCATTTATTTTATAATTTCCTACTTTCTTCGGTTTCTTTTGTGTATCTCTCAATTTATTTTTTATTTTTTCCGTCATTGCACTGAAAATATAAATATAAGACAGTCAATAAAAATTCCTACCTTCTATAATATACTTGTAATATAAAAAATAAACTAACTCTTTTTCTTTCTTTATAACTTCTAAATCTCCTTTAGCTTTTACCTCGACATCACTTTCCTAATTACTAGTACGGTTTTCCTTCCTTTTCTTAATTACAAGTTTAGGTGGTTCAACAGCTGGTTGTGAGCTTCATTTTGAATCACTTACATGATCACGAGCTGACTTGCCTTACCACGAAACTTTTTATTTAACAGCACAGATTCCTCATTATCTTCCTCTGCGCCAAATGATAAAAAATTGAAGTCTCTGTAACAAAATTTTTCATTACAAAGAATTATACTATCAGGGCTAAATTCTGCAAACATATATAATTTTTACTTTACTCTTGCTGTCTTAGTTTTCGAACTGCCCTTTACTTTTTCACTTTCCTGTACTATTTTTCTTGGTATAATATCCGAAAATGGATAGTTTAATATTATAGTTTTTATCTACCTTGGAGTATAAAGTGGTTTATCATTCTACAAAACAGAGGAAATATTGTATTTATATCAATTCTTGATATATATTCTTGCAAACATTAAATTTACCTCATCTACAAGTGCTTCTTCGAGTTCAAGCATGTTATATACAGTTTCTCCAGTAACCTTACCAAAGATTGCATGTTTATTCTGCAAATCTGGTGTAGAACTAAGAGTAAAGATTAATTGGAAAGTATTGTCATATTTTCTAGCATTAGCTACAGCAATTAGACCTCATCCACAAGAACCTAATCTTGTACGAAATTCGTCCTAAAACACATATATCCAATAATTATTTTTGAATAAAAAATGGAATTCATTTTTACTTTCAACTATAGTCTCACTTTAAATGGTTCTGCATATATATTTTCACCACCTTCTCTTGTACCTATGGGATCACCACCTCAGGTTGTGAATCCTTTGATAGTTCTATGAAATATAGTGTCATACCAATAACCTTCCACACATAATCGTATGAAATTTCTACATGCCTTTGGAGTTTCTTTTGCCCATAATTCTAACTCAATATCACCAACAGTCGTCTTCATTGTAACCTAGTTATGACAAATATATTAGCTTTATTAATGTAAAATACTTTCAAAATCAAATTTATCGAAATTTATTATTTATTATTCTAATTCAAATTAGAAATTGTTTAATATATTAATACAGAAATTTGAAAAGTAAATATTGTATATACGTTATATTTCTAAAAACAGATGTACAATCTATTGAAATATTATTAACTAATACTTACTTTAGCCATAGTGGGTGGCTCATGCATATAAATATTACTCATGTTTGTAAGTCTCCTATAATAAAAAAAAATCCTTCGTCAATAATATTTCATATTAAATCTTTAGTTATTTATAAATCAGCCAACCAAATGGTTCTTTTCTCGAATAATCATACCTTTTACCTCCTTTTGGCATTGACTTTATTGGCCCAATGAAGTCCATGATGTGCCTCAGCACCAGTATAATTGCATTTTTTATAGTTTCCAAGTCCCTATAGATATTACTAGACATTTTTACCTTAATGCAACATTTACACTCTTATATTCAATTTACATTTACCTTTAATAACTATTACCACTCGTTCATTCTCCATCTCTTCAATGATCCTCATATTTCAATGTCGATGCCACACATTTTTCTCTGTTGATACATATGCTGCTTCCTTTTTGCTTCTTGATTCCGCATAACATGCGTTTCCTCTTGTCACTTCTATTATTCAAATTTAACACATTAGCAATGATCATTGACTCTGACCACTCATATTAATATTTATTTAGATTAGGAATACAACATACCTTTCAATCTCACTGTGTTCTCCATATCTCTTTGTTATAAGAGGCCATTACCTAAATTAATTCTATTCCTTTTTGTCTGCCTAAATCATCTCCATTTTCTGAATTTTTATTTTACCATCAAAGATTTCTATCTTGTATGTCACATGGCTACCGCACCAGGAATCCAATAGATGTATCATACTTTACATATTTGTATCGCTGCTTCAACTTTTTCTCGCTATAAAATATAATTCTTGGCATCTACGCTGATGATATTCCATGAGTCCATTAATCAAGCTCTGCTATCACTAATGAAAGATGGAAAAACATTGGCTCGTAACTTAAGCTATTTAATTACAACTAAAGGTTATGTAATACAAATACTTACATGTTTTTCGTAATGCAGGCACAACTGCATGGACACAACAATGCTTCCGGCGTCTGTTTGCAATTTTTTCTCATTTCTTCTGCATTCTCCTGTTCACTTGGAGAAAAATTAACAAGTCACTCAATTTCTGTGATTAATTTACGAAATTTTATACTTGCGTTGTGATGGCGTACCTTTGCATATTTGTCGTCTGCCGGATAAAGAAATGAATGATGATTGTCTAATTAAAACCGTTGTTTTAGCTAAATTTATTAAAGAATGTAGCCAACTTTATGATTTGATTTATTACAATATATTAAAATTAATTGGGAGGACATAACCAGAATTAGTAAACTGACATCAGAGTCATCTATGTTCTCGTTGCGGAACTCGAGTTTCGAGTCTAAAATCATAGATGACTTTGATGTCAGTTTACTAACACTGGTTATGTCCTCCTAATATATGTTAACATATTTTAATAAATCGAATCATAAAGTTCTCTACTTTCTTTAATAAATTCAGCTAAAACAGCGGTTTTAATTAGACAATCAGCATTCATTTCTTTATCCGGCAGACGACAAATATGCAAAGGTACGCCTTCACAACGCAAGTATAAAATTTCGTAAATTAATCACAGAAATTGAGTGATTAGTTAATTTTTCTCCAAGTGAACAGGAGAATGCATAGGAAATGAGAAAAAATTGCAAACAAACGCCGGAAGCATTGTTGTATTCATGCAGTTGTGCCTGCATTATGAAAATCATGTAAGTATTTGTATTAACATAACCTTTAGTTGTAATTAAATAGCATAAGTTACGAGCCATTGTTTTTCCACCTTTCATTAGTGGTAGCAGAGCTTGATTATTGGACTCATGGAATATCATCAGCGTAGATGCCAAGAATTATATTTTATAGCGAGAAAAAGTTGAAGTAGCGATACATATGTGTAAAGTATGATATGTCTATTGAATTCTAGGTCGGCTAACCGTATGACATAAAAGATAGAAATCTTTGGTGGTCAAATAAAGATTCAGAAAATGACGCTGGTTTAGGCAGACATAAAGGAATGCAATTAATTTAGGTGATGGCCTCGCATAATAACAAGATATGGAGAATACAGTGAGATTGAAAAGTATGTTGTATTCCTGACCTGGTAAATATCTATATCAGTGGCCAAAGTCAATGATCATCGCTAATAAATTCGAATAAAAGGAGTGAGAAGAGGAAACACATATTATGCGGAATCAAGAAAGAGAAATGGGGCAGCATATGTTTCAACAGAGAAGAATGCATGGCAAGGACATGTTAATATAAGGATCCATGAAGAGATGGAGAATGAATACTTGGTAATAGTTATGAAAGGTAAAGGTAAATCAGATATAGAGGCTGTTGCTAAATGATAAATGTAGAAACTTAAATATAAGCCATTACATAGAGAAATGTTGTTGAATAGTACTAATACGTTATATTTCAGAATGATGGAGTTGAGACATAAAGAAAAGAGGGAGGTTCGAATGAAAGCAGTGAGAAGAGGGAATGTATATTATACGAAATCAAGAAACAGAAAAGAGGCTGCTTATGTATCAACAGAGTAAAATGTGTGGCATCGACATGGAAATATGAGGATCATTGAAGAGATGGAGAATGAACAATTGGTAATAGTTATTAAAGGTAAACATAAATTAAATATACTGTATAAATTTTGCATTGAGACAAAAATGTGTAGAAATATCTATGGGGACTTGGAAAATATAAAAGTAGCGAGAATAATGGTGCTGTGGCACATCATGGACTGTATAAAGCCAATGTCAAAAGGAGGTAAAAGGTACGTCTTACCTGTTGATGATTATTCGAGAAAAGAACCATTTGGTTGACTGATTTATAAATGACTAAAGATCTAATATAAAATATTATTGATGAAGGATTTGTTTTATTACAGGAGACTTATACATATGAGTAATATTTATATACAAGGGCCACCCACTATGGCTAAAGTAAGTATTAGTTAATAATATTTCAATAGATTGTACATCTGTTTTTAGAAATATAACGTATATACAATATTTACTTTTCAAATTTCTGTATTAATATATTAAACAATTTCTAATTTGAATTAGAATAATAAATAATACATTTCGATAAATTTGATTTTGAAAGTATTTTACATTAATAAAGCTAATATATTTGTTATAACTAGGTTGTAATGGAAACAACTGTTGGTGATATTGGGTCAGAATTATCCGCAAAAGAAGCTCCAAAGGCATGTAGAAATTTCATACAAATATGTGTGAAAGGTTATTACCATGACCCTATATTTCATACACAAGGTGCTGATCCCACAGGTACAGGAGAAGGTGGTAAAATATATGGAGAACCATTTAAGGTGAGACTATATTTAAAAATAAAATGAATTCCTTTTTTACTCAAAAATAATTATTGGATTTATGTGTTTTAGGACGAATTTCTTACAAGAATTACGTTCTTATGGACGAGGTTTAATTGCTGTGGCTAATGCTGGAAAAGATGACAATACTTCCCAATTCCTCTTTACAATCCATTTGCTGATATTATACCAAGAATAATAGTACCGGAAAATGAAGAAATAAAGGACAGTTAAAAAACTGAAACAGTAGCAGTAAAATAGAAATCATATATGTTTGCAGAATGTAGCCCTGATAGTATTATTCTTTGTAATGAAAAATTTTGTTACAGAGACTTCAATCTTTTATCATTTGGTGAAGAAGCAGAGGAAGATAATGAAGAATCTGTGATATTAAGTAAAAAGTTTCGTGGTAAGGCAAGACAGCTCGCCATCATTTAACTGATTCAAAATTAAGCTGACAACCAGCTGTTAAACCAACTGGACCTTCAAATAAAAAAAGAAAAGAAGACTGTATCACCGATTGCGAAAGTGACGACGAAGTAAAAACTTTAGTTTATTGTTTATATTATAACTATGTTGTAGAAATTAGGGTTTTTTATTGACTCTCTTATATTTATATAATCTTTGACATACATTGGGTGATTCTTGTAGAACATACCCACCTGAATGCAATGCCGTACATGAAATTGCCATTAGTTTTTCAAAATTGTTAAATTTTCTAAAAACGCAAGATTTTTGACTCAAATCAAGTATTATGTGAAATGTATGAATTTTTGGAGGGGGTTCCTCGTTGTCTTACAAGTTAGGTGATAGTTTGCCGAGCTTATGGATGGCTATAATTATAATTATTTGTGCTTCTGAATAAGCATAAATAGTCATCGAAGTTTAAAAGTAAGTCTTCAAGCGTACTTTCTACGGATATTCTTGCATTTTTAGAAAAAGTTTTTTATCTGACACGAATTTGTTATACCGTAGTGTATTCTGTAAGCTTTTCCGAAGAAGAAATTTCGTTATTCGGTACACAAATAATTTGTAATATAAAATTGTTAAATGATAAACTGCCACTCAACTTTTAAGGTGATGATGAATCTTGTAACATTTTTGCTTTTCGCGTAATATTTAATTTTAGCGGAAATAAAATGAAATATTATGTATTAAATATTAGCTAATTTTAGAGGAAATAAAGATATATTGACATATCACAGACATATCATGGAAATTTATCGTATGGAAGTGCAAATGCAGTTATAATTTATAAGAAATGTATAGATTATGAAATTTTTCATTAATGACAAATTGAAATTGTTATTAACAAATTGCATAAAGCATAAAAATACTTCACATAAATGCATCACGAAAATTTATATTCTAAAAGCATAAATAAAATTTATAAATTAAAATAGTTATCGTTAGTAACAAATTAATAATGTTAATAACAAATTGTTCAAAACGTAAAATTATGATAAAAGTGAAAAAATTAAGGAATTACTGGTTATTACTTGAACTTGGAACGAATTTGTGTCAAAATGTAACTATAATTTGCAAAAAGTTTATAAATTATAACACTGATTGTTTATAACAAATTAATATTGTTATTAACAAATTGCTCACAACGTATATTCATAATAAAAGTGATAAAATTAATAAATTATTGTCTATTAAAGCGGAAAAATAATAAATAATGGAATTGGTAAAGTTTGAAAATTTGCGATTAGGGTGGGGAGCTTGGCAGATCGGCGGCTATATAAAGGGTGACGCGACAGAGCATAACTCATTTGTTGGTTCGACTTCGGAAGTGTAAAATATAAATTTTCGTTGTGCGCGAGGGGTGGGGATTCGAATTGAGGTTGAGGCTGACCCCTCCACCCTCACCCCACCCTATTAAACAATTTACTAATAATTTTTTTTTCTTTTCAGTTATTAATTTTTTTTTCTTTCAGCTTTTAATTATTTTTTTCAGGTTTTAATTACTTTTTCACTTTACAGCTTTTATTTTCTGTTTCTATTTATTCTCATTCGAATATTTCGTATAATATTCAAATGTTTCGTCGTTGGTTTGTTTATGTCTCATCTTTGGATTGCTAATAATTTTCTTTTCAGGTCTAATCTATTTTTCTTTTAACTTTTAATTATATTTCTTCTTTTCAGATTTTAAATATTCTTCTTTTTCAACATTTTATTTTCTCGTTTCTATTCATATTCATTCAAACATTCGAATATTTCGTATAACATTCGAATATTTCGTATAACATTCGAATGTTTCGTCGTTGGTTTGTTTCTCTCTCATCGGTGGGTTGTTTCTTCCAGTTAGTTAACCTTCATGGTTTATATTCTTTCGTTTTCTTTCCTTCTACTAATTCGTTTCTTTCCAGGTTTATATTAACAATAATATATTCTGTTTTACCTTTTAGGTTTCTCAAGATTCTCAAGATTCCTCGAGATTTCATTTGAGACATGAATGGACAACGCGGGATGCATGCGTTTAGACCTAAGTAGTTATAAGCAGTTATAAGATAGAGTCCTTGACTAAATTTCACGTGCGTGCTTTCTTTACAAAGATACGCTACCTAACTTGGAGCGAAATATATCATTTCTCTATACCCCTCGTTTACCAAATAGAACATAATTGTTCTCGCGATAATCGTGATCGTTCTTAAGTACCGACTAGCTTACGCGACGTACTCTCGTGTACTCGATAACTCCATGTTTCGTAAGTCATCCAAACGACTCGTTCCAACACTCACCCTCGCCACTGCCACCCTTGCCATGCGTCGGTTCTAGGGTGGTCGGCGGGCTGGCACTCATCTGGGTCAATTCAAGGGTCTGTCGGCCCTAGTCGTCCTGGGCACCAGCGCGTGCACAATCGGGGTATGGGCTGTGTAGCCGTGACACTGCATATGGGCCTGCGGTCAGACCCCATGGGATGATTAATTTCTCCCCCGTGTGGCAGGGGCCTGCGTGACCGGCTACAGGGCCTCGCTAGGGACCCTCGGCTTGATTTTGGATGTTTCGCTGGTTCGTTGATCACTTTCGTTCGTGAGTAAGTCATGGCAGGGTCTGTGGTGGCTGGATGGGCTAGGTTCGATCGGGAGGGTGCCGAGGCATGAAGTTGTCTTGTACACGAGAGTACGTCTCGTAGCATAGTCGGTCTTTCGAATGATCGCGAACTCGTTCGGGCGCGTCGCGATTTTTAACTTGTTCGCGTGTTTTTCATTTTATTCTCTATTTTTATGGGAATTTATTTTATTGCCGCAATAGAGTTTTAGTATAACGAATGGAAATCCTTTTTGTAAGACACAAAATATCATAAAGTGTCAGTAGATCACTTTAACTTAATTCGTTCCAAGTTAGAATAGATATCTTTGATACGGATAGCACCAGTAGGCTGCGCCACTAGGGCGAATGTCGGGTCTCAATGCGTAGCCACCTCCTCGTGGTGAGACCTGGTAATTGGTATCATTTTCCAAAGATTTTTCATTGCAAAACGATACCAAGCTAAGAGCTACGCACAAAGTTTAAAATATTTGTTATCTCTTGCAAATTTCCAATGTTCCCATTGGACTTTGAAAATAAAGAGTGACCAATGTTCATTGAAATAGTACATAGATTGAGATCAATTAAGGTAAGTAAGAAAGAGAAGGAGAGGTAAGTAAGGAAGGCAAGGTAAGTAAGATAAGTAAAATAAGTGAAATAATTAAAATCCCCTGCAATGAGAAAATTATGTATAATGTGTATAACGACGCAACGACTGCAAAAGTTTTATTCATGGAATTCTTAGAAACGACATCATTTCTTGCAATTTTATCAGCGAGCAACCTTCTCGCATATTATATTATTCTGATACAAAGTCGCGAAATCGGCCAAAAGTTTTCCTTCCAGGCCGCAAAAATATTGTCCATCAAGATGGCAAAAATATTGTTCAGAAACGGCAAAAGTATTGTCCACCGAAGCGGCATAACTATTGTCCATCGAAGCGGCAAAAGTATTGGCCAGAGGCGGAAAAATTATTGACCAGACGAGAAAAAGTACTACCTAGAAGCGAAAAAAAGTATTGTCCACGTAGACTGTAAAATAATTGCCCCAAAATTCTTGGAAATGACGACATTTCTTGGAACTACCTCGTCGAGCGACCTCCTGTCATACCATGTTCTCCTGATACAAATTCGAAAATTGAGCAGCAATTAAACATCAGGCTGCAAAATTTTGAACAAAAAATACAAGGATGCTAGTTTACTAACTCTGGTTATGTGCACCGAATATATTTTAATAAATCAAATCGGCAGTGGAAAATTCTCTAATTACTCAATATCGGTGATTAATTTACGAACTTTTATAATTGCATTGCAAAGGCGGATCCTTCAACAACTTTTCAATATATTTTTCGATCTAAATTTGTCTCTAAGTAATTAATTATTAATGACTATTCTACGCAGTGTTTGAATTATTGGTCGATTGGTCGCAGACGCCATTGGTTTTTCATTAACGACTATCCTTTACACAATTAATTTATGAAACTTTATGCACTCATTAGAAAGACAATGTTCTTGCGAATCTTCTTATATAACTTTTGATCACATTTTGCTTCTAGTCTTGTTTAGTATTAAATACTTTCACGGAAGATCATGATGGTCGTCGTTACGAAATCATAGACGCCATCAAACAAAAATTAATAACTAACTATTTAGAGTTAAATTCTTTACGAAAGTTATATAAGAATGTAGCCTGAAGTTCCAGCTTCGCAACGAAGTTATAAAAGTTCACAAATTGTTTACTGGAATTGAGTAATTAATAATTCTTTACTGCCGGGACCATTCTATCCTTTTCTATCCCCTCTCTGACATTGTTAGTCACGTGACCAGCTCACCGTCGACCTCCTCGCCTTTTCTATGTTCCTATCACTTTTCCGTGAAAATGGTCCAAAATCATGGATGGCTTAATAAACTTCCAAGTTTCTGTAATCAATTCAGGAACATTTATAGCTGCACAGCGAAGTTGGAATTACAGGCAACATTCTTATATAATGTTTAATTTAATAATTAGTTACTAGTAATTAAAATTGCTATAAAAAAATGTTTTTCTCGCATAATATTCTTATTATTAAATAATAAATATATACTAGCATAAGAAACGGTAAAAAATAAATTTTTTTATTAAGAAATTTTATTTACAATTTTTTATTTACAATGTTTTCATAGGCGAAAAATTAATACAAAATAAAAAATAGATTGGAAAAAAGGTTTATCTATGAATCAGAATCGAATCCCGGGTCCTCCATTACAGGAAATCTCGACTCTCGCCGTTCGGCCACGACTCCACTTGTAAACTATTAGAAATAAATTGGTAATTAACGAAGTAATAAAACTTTAATCATAAATATCTCAAAAACTATTGAGTAATTACTGTTGTAATGATATATTTTCTTAAACTGCATGACGAAATCTATTAATCTGCAAAATTTTAACCTAATCGGTGACCCGATGAACTTACACTCACCTTCTTAGCTTTTTGAATACCCTATATTCCAAAAAATTGTGGAATACTAAATTTTGTATTATTATCCGAAAATAAATATAGCTACCAACGATTAAGCATTCTCTATTTCAAAAATCCTCATTCTTGAATATTTCCATCACAAATATTTCACCTATCCACTCTCAAAATGTTCCAAAACTGAAAGAAAATAAATATAATTACGAATAATTCTATTTCTGAACATTTTAAACCTAAAAAATTTGGTAAATATTTCCAACACAAGTATCTTCTATATCTACCTTCAAACACACATTCCAATAATACCGAATCTTCCAAAAACTAAAAGATACCAAAAACCTGAGCCGATGAGGTGTGCACGAAATTCAAATTGCGTAGAAATAATATTTGCGCGAAATTTCGTATACAGGAATAAATACTTGGCATAAATCCCCACCATGAACTCGAAAACTTCTGGTAAAAATTACTTTATCCGAGCAGTCGAGAACGGAACTCCTTCGTTTGGTTGTTTCACAAAAACCAACCCCATTCCTTACCGTAATCAACCCGATGGCTGCATTTAAAATCTTGAGCTCGGAAGCAAGCATCCGCGTGTCTAATATCCATTCCCTAATTTTCTTTCAATTAGCTAAGTGGACTCGTGTCACGCACATCGCTAGCATCCTGCTCGAAATATGTTCATTAATACGAGGAAGAATGCACGAATCCCATAATAGGGTTTGGTCGTCGTCGATTGACGTTAATTAACGTGCAGGAAACTTAATTAGAGATCAGCACGTGACAATTAATAACACTTCCGGCAAGAAATACGATACTATTTCCGTCGAAGACACATCTTTATCTGATAACATCATTTTTCTATACTCATTACCGAATTTCATTTCGACAACAGGTTACAGATAATTTCGTTTGCTTATGAAGTATAGTAGAACCTCGATTATACGAATCAATTGGAGAACATACGTGTTTGAATTATAAATATTTCGAATGACAGAGAATTGGAATAATGGATAATGGAGAATTCTAATAACGATGGTACTAGGTTCGATTGTACCTAAAGAATCCAAATTTATTATAGTTTTTCGCTAGAATTAAGAAATTGAAGAGTAATAATTATAAGAAGATCGTTTGATATTGGTATAATGGTATAATGAAATAATAGTAAAGTGGTGGACATGATAGTAATTTCGGATGACAGAGTGTTCGAATAATACAGAATTCTGAAAATAATAATACGGATAATCGAGATTCAATTATGTTTAAAAAATCCCAATTTATTATAGTTCTTCCCCAGAATTCAGAAATTAGGGAGTAGTTATAAATAGATCATCTGATAAAAGTATAATGGTATAATAAAATTAAATAAAATAAAATAATAGTACAGTGATAGATGAATAAATCGAAAATTAGGAAATACGAACACGTAGTTATGTAGATAATTTCAAAATCATATCAAGATGAAAAGGATTAATCAACTGGAGAAGGATCAAGATGATTATATAAATTTATTTTATCTCAATGGTCAACATACGAATTGACTTTTTTGACGCGAATGAGTTCTTGATGGCAGGAAATGAAATAAGGAAGGGTGGGAAAAAGAATGAAAAGAAAGCACGACGAGCAAGAGAAGTGTGTTTCTTCCTGATCCTGCTAATGGACTCGTCAATAAGCTAATTCAGAAAATCCTGACTTACACACGAAACACTGATGTGATGATTCAGAATTTATGTATCAGAATAATGGAGGGACGAGGATTTTACAAGAATAAAAAGCACTAGATGGACCCTATGAGTGCAACAAATGGTACCTATGGAAGTTGCTACAACCTACCCGACAGTACCAACCCCAAAAATGTCTGCGTTCCTTAACCTTTAACATTTTCGAAGCTTAAAAAATAAAACCTGAACGTATTAATCATTACGTTAATACTTATATTTTTTTGCCACTTAAAATCTAAAGATAAAGATTTCGCAGTGGTTATAAAAATTATATTACTATAAAAATTAAGTCAATAATTTGAGGAAATTGAATCTGACTCTTTTATTTTATTTTATTCCACAAAACTCGCTCTAATTATAATTATAATAACGCAGAAAGAAGTAATAGAAAATTTCACAATAACATACGGCTTCTACGTGATCGCATAATAATATCGAGAAATATAAATTCGAGAAGCTTAAATCGCTCGAATAAATTTCATTTTTCAGGTGACTACTTCAAACAGCTACGATACGGTATAATATATAATGGTATTCTATCCAGAAAATGAATAACTCGTAAAAATTCGCGAAATCACCCTCGAACGTTTTCCCATAAGAATATCTCAGCCACCGTGCATCCATTTTGAATCCGTATTTTTAGCGAATGGAAGAAGTAGGTTAAAAATCTTGTTTATGGGTATTAGGTTTGGATTATCCTAACCCCTGAGGTGCTATTAGAGATTTATTTAAGCATTTAAAATAAAAGTATTAAAATTTAAATATTAATTTAAGTATTTAAAATAAAAACTCATTAACGTTCTCCAAAATTTTTTAAATTCTTAAAATTCTTAATTAGGTCTCGATTTTATACAGCGTGTCTCCGAATGATATGCAGAACCAAGCACCAGGTGTTTCCTCGTAAAAGAACACGAAAAAGGTGTAGAATAACTTTAGGTATCTTCATACCTAAAAATAAGATATAATTCTTCGAGAAGCATAATTCACCTGTCACCGTTGTTTATACGCAACGTTCAATCAGTATTAAAATAAAAAAGAATATATTTTATCAAGGATATTTCGTTTTTCCGATTACACGACAGTTAATTATAATAATTGTCTAATTACAAAATCGAATGCGAAACGAATTTTTAAATTCAATTTTCTCGAAGACCAAACACTATACTAGAAAAATTATTGTATATTTTTTTCATATCTTTTTAACCGGGAATCATAAGATTCTTAAAAGGTGAACATATTTTTCAGGCATCTCTCTGCCACGAACATAGATGACTTTGAACCACCGATGCAGCCAGCAGGGTCTAACTACTTAGCAGGATACCAAGGACACGTACAAATTAAACGATACCTCGCATCTGTTACCAATTAAGCTCATCAGCAGTCGTGGTAATCGCAAATCTCCTCCATAGGGTGTCCGTGTTATGGAAAACAGCGGGACGGGGGTTCGTTGTCTGGATACATAAATTTTCCAGACCATGGGGAAAAATCAAATCGACCGGAAGTCCTGGTGAATTATTTCCTAGTTCCCGCGTGGAAGCCAATATGTCGTTATAAATTATTCCACGTAGGTATCCCTGGGTGCAAGAAAACAGAGGAAAAACTCGTATTCCAAGAGAGGATTTGGAATTCTTGGAGAAAGGTGTTGCTTCCGGCGCACTTGCCTTCGACGATCTGTTACGAAGAAAGAACTTCCGGCTATTTTTCAACAGTTGTGTCTTTTCTTTATTTACTCGTATACAATAAAGCGACGATTGTCCCCGAAAATATATTCTCAGATACGAAATTGATTCTTGGTAGATTATGGTGTAATTTTGTGATGAATATTCTCATGGCTAAACTCTATCTTTTATTCCTCCTTGGTATTCAGAAAATTGAAACTGTTGAAATTGTTTGTTATTTCTGATACTTTTAGATATTGGAGTTGTAGAAGAAGAAATTAGTATTATAAATTGCTGGGATTGAAAGAAAGAAAGGATTGGAAAAGAAGAAATTATTATTCAAAGAAGGTCCATATCAGTTTCTCATCAAAAAACCTTAAAATACACGACGTTTCATACATCTACTTTTCCATTTTTCACAAAATTAAAATATAGTAACTCACTATGAAATAATTACCATAACACACTACAATCTTTAATTAATATTCTTAATTATTTGCAATATTTATTTTTATAACAAATTCTCCTTTTTAAATAAATTAAGCTGTAATTCAGTACAACTCCACGCTTGTTAATTTCTTTCTACCACAAATTCGACGGGTTCATTAAATTCTAATGCAGTTTTTATTTCTCGCATCTTCGTCCCTTTTCGTCGAAATCGACAGGACGCGTGAATAAAGAAGGAAACAGAGAAGAACAGCAAAAAGAGGTATGAAAAGGAGAAAAGAAGGTGGCCATTGAAAGCAATATTCCGAACGCCACGAAGAGAGAGAATCACTTTGTAGTCAGGGATCTAGCGTTCGACCATGGGAAGCATCGATATTCTCACGAGTCCGCACCTCTCGCTGAATTGCGCCTTTTTTCCCCAAAACCTCCGATCAAACATGAACTTCAATAGCTCTTTTCTCGCGATGAAAAGTTCCCACAAACTTCCACCACCGAATCGTTTATCTTTCAACCACAACTTTTTACCTCGTCTGACTTTGCTTTTCGTACGATTACGTCTGAACGGTGTTTAAACTTATTTCTATCGGGCTAGAAATGTAAATCTCGTGGCTAAATGATTGGAATTTGTTGGACCGAAATGACGGACATGTCTTTTTATAAATACAGTAACAAAGGAACGGATATATATATATATATTTAATGATATGAGATGGTACAAAACATAAGTACAGTATTTTTCTCTCTCTCTCTCTCTCTCTCTCTCTCTACGCACTATGCAGTAACACGGTTAATTTGCGACTGACGCACGAGGCACATAACGCCTTCGGCCTAACCATACTCCTAACGATCTTTGATGTTAGTTGCTCACGCGTTATAGTCGGGAATTTTGAATTCCTATGGCCCACAAAATTCACGAGTCAATGAGCAAAAGCGAGGATAGTACACTGTAGGGATATAAAATGGTGAATTATATCGATCGAGATCGAAGACTGAGTCTGAATAACGCGTTCCACTACTTTTGTAAATTGACACGTTGATTTAAAGATTATTCCTGTAATTTGAAAATTTGTCAAGTTCCTCGAGCATATCGAAATTTGGAAAATTACAAGAATTTACGATGAAATTCTTTTTATATAGGAATTTATTCTGAATTTTAATTAATTTTTATAGTTTGGAATTTATTGAAATGGTGACGAAGTGTGATTAAGGTACGGGGAAAATGTAATTTTCCGTAATATACTCGAAAAAATCAGAAGTAGTATTAATTATAGCAGACCATTAAATTCTAACCCTATTAGGTATGCTATTATATCATCATCTAATTTTCAGCACCTCCCTAATACATACTACAGACCTCCCCTTAAATTACCCAATAGGGTACAAGACCCTAATGTAACTACCTTACAAATTGAACAATCGAGCTCCCACAACATCTATCATCAACGGCCATCAAAGAACTAAAAATTACAAATTTGTCTGCCCACAAGTTACCAATCCAAACACTGTACTAAACGTCCACCGAGTAAATCGGATGTTAGGAAAAGCAGGAAGACGAGGTCGGAAGAAAAATAATCGGCAGGTAAAAGCAAAAAGTAGAAAGCAGCAAAGTAAGGGACAACAGTAAGAGTTACCTTGCAGACAACACATCCATCTTTCGAAAATTCGAACTTCAGAAGGACGCAAAGAAAATGGGCAAAGAGTACTATACATAACACCAAAGTCCAAAAGCTAAAGAGCCATAAAAGCCTCAAACGAAGGGTAAAAAGACTCTTTACTATGTAGGAATACTGTACCAATCGTCCATCGAGCAAATCGAATGTCAGGAAAGGCAGGAAGAAGAGCACGAGAAAAAAATAATTGGCAGGAAAAGAGAATGGTTTAAAACAATAAAGTGTAGGCAACAGTAGGAGTTACTTTGCAGACAACACATGTCCATTTTTCTAAAATTCGAACTTCAGAAGGACGCTAATAAAATGGGCGAAGAGACCTTCATGCTTTAAGGAACTCTTCATTGAGTCCAACTCTGAATTTTTGAAGTCTCGCGAAAAAATAAAAAGATTAAAGGATCACTAACGCAACACGACCATTTCTCATACATTCGAAACACAGAAGGACGTGAAGACACCAAAGTCCAAAAGCCAAAGACCCATAAAAATCTCAAGCGAAGGGTAAAAGGACCCTTTGTTATGTAGAAACACTGTACCAATCGTTCATTGAGCACATCGGATGTCAAGAAAAGCAGGAAATCAGGAGGTCAGAAGAAAAATAATCGTCAAGGAAAAGGGAATAGTGGAAAGCAGCAAGGTGAACGCAAGAGACAGAGTTACTTTGTAGCAGAGGTCTCTCGGTCGACGGATGGAAAAAATCGATACTCCCACGCGGGTCGATATCTCGCGGCAAGGCCACACCACGACCCTTCTGCATTATTGATGCTTGATGGACGGCTTTTATGGAATGGGGTGTCTCGCTGTTTGCGGGTCACCAAGCCTCGCGTGCCGACCGCTCTGTGTCACGATAATTTTCTCCCTGCGCACCGGCTATCCTTTTCACCGACCAACACATGCACCAGGATGCTACTAATCGAGGCATTAACGACTGACTACCTGCCGTCTCTCTTTCTTTTTTAACGCGTCCACGGTCATGTCGATCATCTGTGGCCTGCCCCGTTGTACTACGACGATGATCGTCAAGCGATCGAGGTGTCAAGATTGCGTAACACATCATGCCTCGTGTTTGAAAATGGAATAGATTGATAATGGCGTAAAATGCGAAGAATGTATTTTTGTGTCGGGTCGATGTTGTAAATTTAGCTTGGGTTTTGTGAAATTTTTTAACGTGTTGACTTTCAGGGTAATTGTGTAATACTGATAGATAAATTGATTAATTTTGTATTATTATTAGATACTTACGGATACTTGGTATTTTCACTTAATTTGTAACTGATGTTATTGTTAACTTACGAGTTAGGTGATATTGTTGATTTATTTTATCGTGGATTGTATGCTATTTTTATATGGAATTCTGGTTTTGCCTCGTGAAAAGTTCTGTTGTTTTGGAATTCACTGCCAGAAGAATAGCGTTACTTATGGGGTGATTTCAGTGGGGACGGTAGTCATTTATACTGGAGCTGGTATAAAATTGGTCATGGTTGAAACGTTTCAGAAAAGGCAGAAATTGAATATTCCACATAGCAGGTATAACGCATAGAACCGCTAAAGGTGAACAAATTGCAGCCAGACTATAATAAGTGAACATGATTTATTGGATGATAGAATGTCGAGAATAATGCATGTTTATAGTCATATGTAAGACACATCGATTCTATCATAGTTCTATGAAGTATTCACTGCTACATTTGCCATTGAAGATGTAACATTTTTTCGGGAAATCTTACTTAGAAGAATAATTCATCCTCTAATCGAAATTTAATAACAAATTCCTTTACTGTCAGAAGGGGATTTATTATTGTGGATTTTTATATTCGTATTAAAATCTAAAGGAAACCACCGAAAATGTTTAAAAATCGTGGGAATTTTTCATTGAATGTTAATTTCTTCAAAGACTAGCGAATAAACTGATCGAATCCATTTCACCAATCCCTCATATACACATAATACCGACTGTAAATCTACCAGAATTAAATATTCGTTAAAAAAATTCTACATTCAAGTGTTTTCATCCCTGAACATCGCAACTTTCCTTACAACGTACGTGAAATCAAACTTTCAATATCTCTCTCTCTCTCTCTTTCTCTCTCTCTCTCTCTCTCTCTCTCTCTCTCTCATTCCTCTGCTTTCGAGATTCACATGTGTTAGTAATTATGAAAATGACCAGAGTACCTTTCTCCTCTCTTCATACCTTTCTGGAATATTAAAATTCTCGTGTCTTAAATATATTATAATTTAAAAAATGAATTAGAACAAAGCTGCAAAGCTAATGCAAAAGTTCAATATCGACGAATGCAACGTAAAATAAATAACAAAATTATTCCTTTCGTGAAGAAGTAAATCCTTCATCTACCACGAACTGGAAGACGAATCATATAAGCACTTCACAGACCAAACTGATTACCATTATTTTTCTAAATTTTGTGATCCTCAATTTCTGAGATAAACCTATATTCTTTGATTCGAGGAATTAATCAAACAGATGTCATATAACCAATCGAAGGACCAATAGCAGGACTGGAAACCTCGTTACCAAACCAAGAAGAAATCTCTTTCACGAATGGCTTAAAAAAAATGTTCATTAAGCACGATAATGTACATGGACTCGCGTTCGCTTGTAGCTACTCCGAAACCACATTACTTTAAATCCAGCGAATCCCTTAAATCCAGTCCATGCACTATGGCGAGGCGCTCTGCACGCCCGGCGACTCCCGACGAAAGAAGCTCTACCGAATTTAAAAGAAAAAGAGAAACGAAGGAAAGGGAAGGAAAGAAAGGAAGAAAGGGGAAACTCGAAGAAGAAAACGATAACGGAAGCAAGCACGAACCAATCGGGCGTCGATATCTCGGGGCCGAGCTCGGATTCTTTTTGAGACGATATTGAAATCTTGCAAGCCTATCGCGCTTTCCCATCGGGGCAATCACGGAACACGTTGATCGATAACGCCTTCCGGTTGTTCGGCGTTGGTTTCTCACCAACAAACGCATTACACGCGGTCGCATTTAAAGCAACTGCTCAAGTCGAACGATTTCGATTCCTCGAACACCCTTTTCACTGCCGATACTCCAGGGATTCGAATGGATATTGATTTCGCGTGCTATGCGACACCTTTGGCGACGAAGAAGGTTCCTTGTGCGTTTAGGAGAGATTTATTGCCGAGTGATCGGGGGAAAATGGTGTTCTGGGATTAGATTGCGGTTTTCGAATTGGTGAACGTTGTTTGGGGATATATCTAGTGCTTTTCAAGAGTTCCAACAAGAATTCTGTCAGAGGGATAGTATAATTCTCATAGCTGATACAAATAAATAAATAAAAAAGAATAGAGAGAGATAGCAATATGCAGATTTGAACATAAAGTATGTGTAAGTGTCCACGTTTAACGACTAATTGTCAATTGCTGAACACTCGCAAAAATACTGACAATTGTGGAAAAGAAACGAAAGAAGAATAATTAAATGAATATAAAAATCACTTTCTGTTTATATATTAAAGCAGTGGAAATGGGAAATTCTTACGTTTTAGTGATTATTGTCCCATGTTTCATTTGAAAATGAAAATTAATTCGACTTTAAAATTCCTTGAAAATTCCTTTAAAATACCACGAGTGTTTAACGTTACGCAGAGGGAACGTCTGAACAATATTTTTAATCACGGCTATAGCCACTCCTTAAAAGGCAGAAAATTCAATTCGGTAGAAACTACGGAAGTTCTGCCGCTAAACTATTTAACTTCCGGCTATCTCGTCTACTATTATTGCAGTTGCTAACGAATTTAAAAGATGTTAACTCCCGCTGTTCCCTTCCTTCCCTTTTTGTGCGTTAATTAATAACTTTATAATTAATTCGCGTCACTTTGGCGGATGGCTTTAGCACCGAATTAATCCAATACTAACGACAGTTTTAGTTGTCATTTTCTTTTATTTTCATATGTATATTTTTATGGATGGAAGTTTTACGTAATTATTATCCGAATTTTGATTCGTATAACCGTAATTTTTATATCTTTACGTAATCAGTGAGTAACGAGTTAAAATTAACATGACATAATTATTTTATATTTTATTGGTATTACGAACGAAATGCTATAATCAGAATATTTATCATATGTTACTCGTTATAATACTGAATATTTCGAGTCGATAATTTATGAGTATTAATAAAGATGAGATAAAAAATTGATTAAGTAATTTATTACTGTTGCGATTAATGCTGTTCACTTTCATATGAAAGTTACTTAAATTAAATAAAATGTACATATCCTTATTTACCGTTTAAGTTAATTATTTACCGATTAAATTTGGAATTTGTTAATTATAAGTTTCAAGGAATATATCGATTTTTTTATACCTTGGATACCAACTGAATTTTATATTTAAACGAGGTGAACAAAGGCAACTATCTTTAGAAGAAAAAATAAAAACAAGTAAACTAGAAGTTCCATAAATATTTATTCTTAGACGTTTGCTTCCGTGAGTTATTAACTTTGCCTAGATAAAATTCCTGAACTTTCTAGTTCCCGTGCGAGGTACGTATTCGATTTTTCTAGAAGCCAGTAAATTTTCCTTGCATTTAATAACTGTTTACCATATCGATTTGCCCATATTTTCCTCTATAACCGCCGCGGTTTCATTACAGGGGATATTTCGATGCTAGCTACCATTAATGCATACGTGTTTAATTGATTAATTAATACACCTTGTACATTTTCGAAACACTGGAAATTGATTCGCAATTAAAAATTTCCTTCGTAAAATTGTAACCTGTCTCAAAAATCTATTAATTATACACCGTATAATTATACGTATGAGAAATGAAAAATGTACAATAATAAAATATTCTGTCGAAACAATAATATAACCATCGTTAAAATTACTTCCAACGATAAACAAATAAATTACATATTTTATTTTAACGACAATGAAATATTTAACTAATAACCTCGAATGTTTATTTCATAAACTAACGCGAAACAACTTTCGTTAATAAGTAATACAACATCGTAAACAGTGTTTTTGAACGACATTTGTTTACTATACTATCACCAGCTGATTTTC
>NW_016908922.1:26405-63184 GCF_001483705.2 Eufriesea mexicana
AAAAAATAATCCGTTATTTTGAAAAAAAGAAAAACTCTACTCCTGTTATTTACCTCCTCGTGATAAATAATTATTTCAAAGACGATTTTCAAGAAAGGATTAAAACGTAGCACATTCAGCAATTGTTCGTTCCACTCTTCGTATCATTAGTCTGTCAGGATTGTCTGTATTGTCTGTAGCACTTAGTTGCAGTTGATTCATTACCACGAGTCCCTAATGCCGAAAGCATATCAGTGTACTCGAGATTGCTGTATCGTGCCATTTCGATAGATCGCTGAAGACGTGCTATTAACTATAACTCTTTCTCCCTCTGAAATCTACCCTGCTCGTTCATTCTGCTATTCGTGTACGTGTCGACTTCCATTTCAAAGTCCACGTATATTCCTAGGAATATCCCGATGCACACTCTATTTGCAGCCTACACCTAAACATCCACTCGATCCTTCCGTTTCCAGTATTCTTCATTCATACCTATCGCTCAGGAAACCTCATTCAATGCACCGTCATTCGCTACTATCATTCACAGACCCTGCTGATCTCCACGCTATTATATCAACATTAATAAAATAATAATAATAAAATTTTGCGGTATAATATTTCTTAACAAATTGTACATTAAAATTGTAGCGATCCTCGGCACGTACATGCAAACAACATTTGGTGTGCTGAAAATGGGATTGAGGGGATTTATAGGATGCGTTGCTACGTAGCTGTTTTTGAGAAAGCCGTCTTTCATTTTAAGCTAAATTCAAAGATTTTATTATTGTTACCCTTCGGACTTAGTCAGTCCGGGCCTCAACAGCCCATATGGGTACCATAAAGCCTCGGGGGATTCTCCGAAGGGACCAAGGGACCGCAGGTGACCTTAGCCACGCCGTGAACCGCGGGCCCATGAGGAAATCCCCCTACGTCACCAAATTTCCGCAACCACTCCCGCTTTTCCAAAAAACGTGCCAAGGGCGCCAGGAATAGGGGCGCAATTAGTCGCACAAAAAATACCTGATTGGTTAACGAGCTGAACTCGGTGTTAACCAATCAGGGTGTCTCCCGCACTTTTAGGTAGAGCTCCTAAAATCGTAGGAAGAATCCGGCAGTATTTTCCGAGTGACGAAGACTCTTGCGTTGAAGACTTTGTAAGATACAAAAAGATAAATAAAGTAGAGAAGTGTTAATTCAATTTATTCGTGTGTACTCCTTTACTGTACCACTATAAAATTAATACGATTAATAACGTGTGAATATTTTTTAACAAATTATTTTTGAGCGAAGCTTCAACCCCTTGTGATCTAAATTACATTCCATGTCCTATCCCAATATAGGAACAGTACTAGGGATATACCTTGAAATTGATTTATTTCATTTTTTACATATCCCCAATGAATTTTTGAAATTTCATCACCTACCAAACTTCCAATTCTTCTATACCTAATAGAAAACAGTTTCTCTTATATTCTACAAATTAATTAATTAATATTTCCAAGATTTCTACTGGTATCATACATATTTTTCAAACTCTGTCCACCAATGTAGTAATCAAACGATACCCGGATAAGTTCATTCGCCTAGGACATCGACATGCACGTCTCTTCGGTCACCAGCACGTAGACCCAAACCTAAGCTAACAGCTCGTGATCCTAAGCAGCTCGAACGAAAAGAAGCGTGAGAAAACACGGGAGTAGCTAAACCCAACGGACAAACTAAGTAGTCACGAAATTTTGGCACGACTCTCACGAATTTCGTCTTCGAGACTCGAGCTAGGCTTGAAGACCTTGCTCTGTTCACGAACCCTGAAAAGAAGTAGGTTACATGGTCCACGTACAGTACAATGAAAGCACGGGGTGGCAGGGAGAAAAAATGAATCACCGAGGCGAACGTGGAAGGGAAACGCAAACGTGCAGCTCTCATATTCATACGTGGCGTCATAAAAGTGAGAAAATCGATATTAGTCGTTAGGCGACTAGCTGTCCTATGCTCTCTCCTCGATCCATTCGTTTCCGCCCGATAGACCGAGCCTTGATTTCGTCCTATTCTTTTCTCTCGACTGTATGCCAATTGTAGCGTCCTCCGAATTTCTCGATACAATGTCCGCCATATTCGACGACATCTGTCTTTCTCTCGCTTTTCATTCGGTTCGAACACGTCTTTGTGGTCCCAAAAACGTTTCATGTGATTCTGTGTTTCCTCGGGAGCTAGAAGTGAGCGGTTGGGTGGCGTTAGTGTCGCTTTCGATGGCGCTAGGACGCCATTTTGGTCTTCGATGGAGTGGTTTTCGAAAGATCGTGGTTTTAATGGGTTTCAAAGTTTTAATACCGTTGCATGGGTATGAAATATTTTTTATGGGGATATGGAGGATAGAGTTCCTCAGAGTGAAGGTTTTCTCTGAGTCTTCTGATTCTCTGTATTCGTAATTTATAAATAAAATGTATTTATAGAACTTTACTTGCTTTGGTGCTATTATTATTATTATTACTCCTATTGCGGAAAAATAACCTAATATATAGCCCATCAGAGATTTTATTACTGTTTAATTATACCTAGTAACCAACTGTTTTATAATTATCTTTAACTAACACAGAAAATGCGAAATATCTCGTTAAGAGCTCTCAACAGTGCAATCTGAAATACAAGATTCCTCGCCATGCACACATCCGCAATGTTTCAAAGTAATATTAATAATCTGCAAACTGTGACTGGTTAAATTCCACTAACTGATACCAAATCGATCACGGAAAATTTGTTTATTTGAAATTATTCCTAACAAAATGTTACATGTTTAAAGGGCGCAAATGAGGAATCTGGAATACTATCGAGGGCAGTTTTGTCAAGTAAAATGGAAAAGGCAAAAGCGATGTGGAATGATTTCGTTAATGGGGAAACGGTAGGCGATGTTGGCCAGCAGAAAGAAGGAAATTGCTGTCCAAGATCGATAGTAATAATGGAGAGAAACAGGCTGAATTATGATAGCGGGTTTTGATTGGATCTCGTTAGAGAAATTCGTGTCAGAAATAACGTGTAGCAGGTGACTTTGTATCCAGTGTATAATTCTTAGCTCGTTACCATTGATAACACCTAATGCAACGATGGCGTGTAAATAATGCGTGAAAAACATTCCATCAGGGTTGCTCGATACGACTATATAACCTTCAGACTGATTTTTGCAAGTTGATACGTCGAAAGAAAAGGATTCGTGTAAGAAAAGCACGTCGAGTTTATTTGAGTGATAATTGAGAAAGTAGATAGGAATGTACATATGTCACGAGTGTGATTTGTGAAAATAGAAGAACGAGAATTAGTTCGAGATAGATGAAATTAAGAAGATGGAAGTCTATTTGTTCGTATCTTACGAAACTTCGTTCACAGCTTTCACTACTATCATAGTTCATTGAGCATTCTTGAACCTAGTGAGTTCTGCTGAACTCACTGATTGAGCAGTGACTATTTTTGTATTAAAACACTCCTTACAATTAAACGTCGTGTTTTGAAAAAAAGGAAGAAATAAATAAAAGCTATGAATGCCTGTTTTATTTATACCATAATAGACTGTTTCTATGTTCCATTTTTACCATTGAGTATGAAATTAAATGACCAACTGATAGAAGATTATCAATGTCCCTAAAATATCACCAATCGATATAATTTCATGATATTTTTATTCTACTGATCGAGTAATAGTGGTATTGGTGACATTAACGCGTAATGATATTTAATTAGAAAACATGAATCGAAAGAATTTAAGGGATCGTATAAAATAAAAGTTTCTATTTTTATTGTGATGTTACCGAATATTATTAACTTCTATTCCATTAAAATGACGAAAAATTGCGAAGTTCCCTGCATATTTTAAATAAGTAAGCAAGCAAATATCCCGTTTTGAAAGGCTGTTCTAGGTTTAATACCGTTTAAAGTAAAACGAATAACGTACTCGCAGCACTGTCGCATTGCCATTAAACAACGCATAATTTTGTTTTACTCGCTCTTATAACGCTGAAACACAAACGTCTTGGAAAACGCGTTGCATTCTGCTCGTGCGCCGTTAAAACGATACAATGCAGATTACGTATTACAAGCACCGTGGAACACAGTTGGAAAAGAGATTAAAATTCAACAACTTCGAGTTCACACGAACTTTCCATGCCCATCTTAGATTAATGGCCCTTAATGTTGAATTGATGTACCGAGAGAAAACGAATCGTGGAATACGAAAATAATCTTTATCTTCTTTCTAAATAATTTTCTCCGAGGAATGCAAGGACCAAAAACAAAATGGCAAAGTAACTAACATGATTTTCAATTTAAAAGAAAAGATTCCAAATTATTATGACATACGATGCTTCAAAATTAGTTTCTCGTTTTTAGATAATTTCCTTCGAAAAATTGACCCAAAAACAATGACGAAGAAAATGGGGTAGTTTTTAATTTAAAGGAAAGTTTGATAGTATTTTGAAATGCAATGTTTCTTAAAATTGTTACACTAATATTCTACATTTATGTAGAATCCATGTAGAATTAATGTAATTCTTTTCTATTACGGTAATTTGAATCTATTTAGAGGAAAGATATTATGAACACACAATTTTAGAGTCCACAAAAATTACAAAATGGTAAACGCGAAAGTCTGTTATTCCTATATCAAGGAGTCACTAGAGACCATGTACGAGACCTGATCGAAGAATACCCACACTACAGTCTCACCACTTTGTGCCTAAAATATTATTCTACACCGTAATGGTCAGCTTTGAGGTAATCTCCTTCAACACCTACGCGCCATTGCCAACGTCTTTTCCTCTTCTGAAAGCTCTTCTTTACAAGCACTTTTAGGAATCGATTTTATATCAACCTGCTTATTTTCTCTTGTCTCTTCAACCTCTGCTCCAGAACAATGTCCTCTTGACGAGCTTTTCAGTTTAGAAAATAGGGTGAAGTTTCAAATTCTGTAGCTTGACTGATTTAAACTCGCGTAATTGATAACAGAGACGATGACGCCGTTTTTTCCAAGAACTGCCAAATCTTGGCAATGAATCTTGGTATAGCATATTATTAAAAAGAAAGCAAAGCAACTATTGGGAAAATATTTTTATCTACTCCACGAGACTCCACGACAGTTTTAACAGTTTTAAATTATTAAAAGATAGCATGACAATATTACAGAAGAATATTATTATCAGCGTTCTCCACGTAAACTCGACAGTCGAGATTATTACCAAGAAAACAATATGACGATATTCTCGGAAAACTATTATTACTGCTATCGCAAAACTAGCTATTTGACGCAAACTCGACGGTCAAAGTTATTACCAAAAAATGGCACGATAACGCTAGAGAAAGATATTATTACCGCCATTACAGAACTAAGTACTCGACGTGAACTCAACGACATAATATATTATCGAAAAATATTATGACAACGTTACATCACCACCGATTTTCTCATCCACCTACTAAAGACCGAGACTATCAAAACCTGTTCACAGTCCGCGTGTTTTTTATTCTATGAGGGTCCTGACCCGCACGATTGCTATGGTCAGTTGGTCAAGAGGTATCCTCGATGTGGCTAGAAGGGACCGAAAGGAAAAGGAAAGAATACGTTTCGTCCTGGGCCTGCTAATGGGTCTCATCGATAAGGCTAGCTAGCCCTGCCTTAGACAGGGATACTGTTGGAAAGTTTGGAAATTCTATATATAGGAAACGGAGGATTTATCAAAAATTTGGGAGAGAGTCCTCGAATCCATTTAGTGGCGAGGGTTTGAATGATGTTACAAGTCTAATGAATATTACACGTGATAAAAGTAGGCAAGTAGGCATTCGAAGTAACCTACGTGTTCCTCGATGACCCTATTCCTAACCTGCTCCCCTTCGAGCCTCTTACCACCAAGAAGAGGTATACTTTCCTGCGGCACTTTCCCTCAGGTATGCTAGCGTGAATGCACGGTTATCATCGACTGAAACATTTCTCACGCGAAGAACTTGGGCCACCTGCGACGATGTAGGGTGGTCTACGCGACGTTCAGCCGTCGCATGATCCCAATTTGAATAATTTGAATAACTAGACACGGCAGCGATGGCGTCCCGCAAGTACTCTCCGAGCGATAGACACGGCGAATTACTTAATTACACGCTGCAAGAATTCTTTTCCTCCTTCGTGAAACCGGGTCGAGTAAATCTGATCGACGAGAGTCCGATCAATATTGTCAGGGTACTAAAGGAAAACTGATTTCATCGTGGAGAAACAGATTAAATTTTAGAGATATCGATTACACGGTTCTGGATTTCTGGAAACGGCGATCTCGAGCTTGGCGTGTCTGCTGACATTTATTGTAATTAATAGTAATCGCGTGGGGTAGATGAAATATGCGAGTTATAAACAACAACGATGTAAACAATCGTGTAGTCATTTTGGCTTTACTTCTGTCATTTTAACTCATTTGCATCATACAAATTAACGAAATATTATTGCCAAATTTTTTCCTTGAATTAGATTTGAGAATATTTCAGAAAATATTAAAAATTCGTTATAAGAGTCCGTACTCTGTAGTAAAAGGAAAAAGGAATAAAAAATTAATCTGTTTCCTGCTATAAGAAAATCTAAGTAGAAATTCAATCTAGGGGTCTGAAATTACAGACTTTACCCTTTGGATTTACTCCAGAAATATTGTTATACGACCTGTCCTCGCAGAGATGCAGCTGCTCAAAAGTCAACGTGGTATAGATACACTTTTATTCATCACTGTATACGTCCTAATGATGCAAATGGGTTAAACAAATTAATCGTAAAATATTGTTTCATTTATTTTTTTGTTTTTAGTCATTGCTGGTATACTAAGTCCTTGCACCATGATTTTATTCTAGAGTTAAGAGAATTATCTATCGGAAAAATATTTAATTTTAGTTAATCACTATATCTCTTTCCTGTTTGCGATAAATTATAGAAAAATTGTAGAATTTCTTCAAATTTTATGCACGCTGTGCACGCAAAATAGATTAAATATAACGTTGGTCGTATACCAAATTTAGCATGTAATTATAATATTCGAGGAAATATTATTGCAGCGCGGAGGATTAATTGATTTAATAATTCGTATGACAAATTAGAATTCCGTGAATAATTTAGTATATCACGAATTTACGTGATTTGAGTGTATCCTGTGTTTTAAGTAGCGTTTGCGTGTCTCGGTATTATTACAGGACAAGATCCCCCACCCTCGTATAATTTAATAATAAACCTTTTCTTTCAGAATCTATTTATTTTTATTTCCGAATTCTTTCATCGTTGGTTTGTTCTCTCGAATTTGGTTTTATTTCAACGATGGATTGTTCCTTCAATTTGGTTAACCTTTAGGGTTCTATTCGTTTCGCTTCTATTTTCTTTCCTCTAACTAATCCGCTTCCTTTCAGGTTTATATGTACATTAATGTATTTTCTTTTCAGCTTTATAAGTATTTCAAAATTTTATTTCGAAGACATCGTTGGACGACGTGGGATGCGTGCATTTAGATCTAAGTAGTTATAAGTAGTTATAGAATAGATCTCTAGGCTAAGTTTCATGTGCGTGCTTTCTGTACAAAGGTAAGCTGCCTAACTTGGAGCGAAATATATAAATTCTTTATCCATTTTCTATCCCTCTCGCTTGCCAAATAGAACATAATTGTTCTCGCGATACTCGCGATCGTTCTTAAGTACCGACTAGCTTGCGCGACGTACTCTCGTATACTCGACAATGCCATGTTCCGTAAGTCATCTTCACGGCTCGTCTCCGACACTCATTCCTGCCACTGTCAATCTCGTCATGCATTAAGTTCGGGGTTAGTTGTCGGGCTGGTGGCTCGTCTGGTAACAATACGAGAACCTGCGGCCCTGTTCGTCCTTTGTACCATCGCGTACATGACTGGGGTATGGGCTTTGCAGTCGGACACTGCATATCGTACCTACGGTCAGACCCCATGGGATGATTCCTTAATTGGTTTCTCCCCCATGTGGCAGGGGAACGGCGTGACCGGCTGCAAAGTCTTGCTAGGGGCCCTCGGGTTGATTCTGGATGTTTCACTGGTTCGTTGGCTACCTTCGATATCGAGTAAGTCATGGCGGGGTCGGCAGTGGCTGGGATGGGCTAGGCCCGATTGAGAGGATGCTGGGGCATGAAGTTGCCTTGTACACGAGAGTACATTGAGTATGCTAGTCGGTCTTTTGAATAGTCGCGAGCTCGTTCGGGCGCGTCGCGATTTTTCACATGCTTGCGTCTTTCATATTTTATTCCCTATTTTTATGGGAACTTGGTAGTATTAGAATCTATTGAAATAAAATATCTTAGTGTTGCGACAGTAAAGTTTTAGTATACCGAATCAAAGTACCCTCTGTAAGACACGATATTTAGTAAAGTGTCAATAATTTCACTTTAATTTCTTTCGCTCCAAGTTAGATTAGGGTATCTTTGATACGGATAGCACCAGTAGGTCGCGCCATGTCCGGGTCTCAATGCGTAGCCACCTCCACATCGTGAGACCTGGTAATTGGTATCGTTTCAAAAGAGCAATCATTTGAAACGATATCAAGCTAAGAGCTACGCATAGAAGTTAAGATATTTGCAATAAATTTTCAATGTTCCTTTGCAGCTACCAATAATTTTATCTAATTTTTTTAACTCTATTAAATTTTACATTCCACCCGAACACCCTTTTATGTTTTTTCTAAACATAAATCACAGTTAACGTTGTGAAACGTAAAACACTTGGAAATGTGAAAAACTGACAGAGCAATCACATATTCGAACCTATAAAATATAAGAATTGTATTTATTTATATTACAATTTTCTCTATCTAGCAACATAATAATTTTCATAGAAAATTCTCCGTTGAAGTCTACTATATATATGGTTACTCGATAAAACAGGTATACAGACTTCCATGTAAGGCGACGAATACTTGCAATCTATACACGTACAAACTGTCGTTTGCTGCCATCACATGGCGTTTAAATGCCAACCATGATACCGATTCTCGTACATTTTCAGCTAAACATAATATATCCTCTTTGAAGAATATTGCTGCATCGATGCGGCTTAGTTTACAACTCTAGTTCACCGAACAAGGGAAAGAAGTGTCGATATTTCTTTCCACTAAAAGAAGTAGACACGAAAGAATAAACAATCATTTTCATTCACTGGAAAAACGACGGATGAGCGATCATTAATTTTTGCAGAAAAATATTCGAAGGAAGAACAAAGTGAAAAGGATCACTTTCTTAATATAAGAAGCATAAAGTCATCGTAAATACATGTGTGACTTTTAGAAGGTATAAAGCAACGATAACGTAGAGTAAAGCGTACTATTCGAAGGGTAAAACGTGGAAAATAAGAGATTTCAGGTTACCGAAAATTAAAAAAATTTCCCTTCAGAAATCAAATTTCTATATCGAAAAAATTATAGTTTTAAACATAACAAAAATCTATAAATCTCTTTTATTAAAGTTCATTGCAAATTCGTACAAATTTTGAATAAAACATTACGAAATAACCGCGTTGCAGATTTCTGCATGGACACACGGTAAGTGATACAGCCAGAATATTGATCAGACCGATGGATGCACGTCGGTATATAATACGCCATCTATGCGTGGAGGATTTAACTTCGTAAAAGGTGTAATAAATCTTTGTAAATAAAAGCACAACGATCGATCGCGATAATTTCTAGTTTAATTAACGTTTTAATAAAATATGATTATTTTTAATACTTTAATAACGATTATCCACATCGGAATTTAAAATATTCCCATTTCAACTTCGACTTCATAAAACATGCGAATTTTCAAACTGAAACTAGTCTTGTTGCAATTTATTATACGTAATTTCTATTTTCGTTGCAAATTACCGAGGTAGTACGATCTTTCCTAAAATAAAATTTATCCTAAATCCGAAAAATCTGGATTTTTCTTAAATTAATATCGAAATACAATATCGCGAGAGAAATTTATTTTCTGTATAAGAATAATAAATATTTAAAGAGTTTCGAGAACTTTTTACACCACGACAAATTGCTACCACACTATGAATATTAAAGTAAACGTTGAAAATACCTTCGTGCATTTTTCACTCGCTAAATCGAACGTTACCGACATAACCTTCGCTGAAATGCATTTTCATTTATTTCCCACTTTGGACGTTTACCAATTTTTATTACCTTGATCTATCATTACTCTATTACATACTGCACACAACCTATCGTTACACAACTTTTAATACTGCTCTAGAATCTACGCTTCTGTGATAAGAGGTAGTAGAAAATTTGCTCAAGTTTTACGCGAGAACTATAATTTTATCGTAACTTACCATTGCGGTGAGATGAAAAATATCGAAATTCTATTTTCGATGAACTACCGAAAGAGATTAAAAAACACGTGCGAGGTCCAAACGAATTTTTTGTTCTAAATTTCCTTACATACTCTATAACGACTATGCAGGATGGTTCACATAAATGGGACGAGTCGTATCTTTCTTGCGATTGCAATTTCTGAGATCATATTTTCTTTTGCAAGTCTAATGAAACTAATTAGACTTGTTCTAAATTTGTAAATATTCTAAAATTGCACGATATTTTTTAATCGAATCATATACATTTTTTTAAATAAATTAGACAGGAAAATAAATTGGAAAATGTATAATATTGCGAACATTTTTTGACTCTAGTTCAGTATAAATTGCGAAATTTAAATTTCTTTTTTTATAAGACTATCTCAAAAATAAGCTGTATCTACGTGCACTTTATTTTCCCCAAATCCGCTAGATTTGATCATGAAAACAATTAAAAACTGGTCACGAAACTTGATGCAATTGAAGAAATTTGCAATTCTTTATTCGAAACAACAAATTTTGCCAAAAATTTAATAAAAATATTTATTCAAACTCCTATATGAATAATTTTTCAACCACTTTACCCTAACATCTACCTTTCTTTCTCTTTCTTTTTAGAAATGACAATTTGAAAGCACAGACAGTTTGATCTATGCAAAGTGAAAGTAAAAGTCTGTTGAAAAATAGCGTGCTGGAAATGCAATACTTTCTCCCCTAACATTTTCTTTTAATAACAACCGGGAAACAAGACTTGACCCAACTACATGGACCACCCTGTATTTCATATGTCGGTACGAACAAACTGGCGAATAATATGAGTCTCTGAAGCTTGGTGAAACGCTTTTTCCCGCTATCGATCTCTTGAAAAGCCAAAGCATGGGAAATATTACCATATATTTTGTGATGAAATTATTAACTGACAATGAAGACTGATAGGGTAACGTTTGCGGAAGACAATATAAGAAGCGGGACCCATACATTGTTAATCCGCTTTTGATATATCGTCGCGAACGACAGTATCCAAACGAAGTTAGTTAAAATAATGTATTCTATTCTTCACGAATACTTGTTTATACGACGTGTCTCTTGACATAAATACTTCGTGGTTAATCGATGAAGAAGTCATAAATAAAGATACGTAATTCGAGGTTGAATATAAAGGATCGATATTTATATTAAAATAATAATACAGGCATATCGTTGCGATTTGAACCTTCCATTTTGTTTCTCGATATCAATAAAAATTATTGCATTCCGAATAATACAGATTTTAATTTTATTCGTGATGCAGTAAACTTTCTCAGATTTCTACATTCTGGGGTACATCACGTCCTATTGTTTACTTTATTATATATTCACTGATTTTACTACTAGAAATTATAACTGAATTTTCTATCGATGATGTTCGTTAATTTTAATCGATAAAAGTGAAATGTTAGAACCTTCTGCGTTTTCCTATTCTCTTGCTAATAGCATTTAATAATTTTAGTGGGTAAAAATTGATTTTGAGAATTTTTCACAGTTTTCTACTGCCTTCGTAATAATATCCAATAGTAAAATTCTTTGTCCTTTCTTTCCTCTTGCCAGCTATATTTTTTACTAATTTCAATGGATAAAAATTAATAATTCCAACTACACTATGCCTTTCTTTATCCTGTATATACAAGATATATATGTATATAACAATAACATTTACTAACCTCAACGAATAACAATTAATTTTCCAAAACTCCTCGCATTTTCCTACCTTATGTTCACACTTGGTGAACAAAAATTAATTTTCAAAAATATCCACGCGTTTTTACTCTGTTACCAAATAATATTCACCGATATTGACGAATAAAAATTAATCTTTCAGAACCCTACGCACTTTCTACTCTAAAGGGTCGATCTCTAAAGCTATCTCTAAAGCTATCGCAAGAAAATTCGAAAAATTCAGGGAATTCGCTGTGAGAAGAGTGTTTGATAAAACAACTAACGTAAGGAAACATCGAAAGCGTGGAAGAAGAGCAGAGAAAATAGAGAACATTTATGGGTACTCACACAGAGAAGTGGTATAGGAAGCACTTCCAGCCGGCGGGACGCTCCAGGAAGTTGTAAACTTGACCCTGAAATGTCGCTTTTCCAGCACGTCGATGTTCCTTCACGTAGTAACGACCCTCCCACGTGTTACGATCCCCACCGGTGCTGGCACCCAACAGTAATCGTGGATCGACACCTGAACATTCGTGAGGTTCGGATCAATATTCCAAATGACGATAAAGCGCCGGAAATTTGCAGATTTCTCGCCAGATCGGCAGAAACATTCGGCGAAACGATAAGAAAAAGTGGAAGAGCGAGGTAAAGGGTAGATCCGATGATTGCGAAAATGTGCAGATAAAATGGACGATACTGTGTAAGGATCTTAGGCCATATATCGTGTTCCTAGTTATTTCGTATTTCATGAACGGGTATAAAATAGGTCGAGGACTTTCGAATTAGGAATCATCTTCTTTTTGCTCAAAGAATTAGGAAGACTCTACAAATTTTGAATGCGATAAGAACAAATATAAAGAAGAAACTACTTTTGGTGAAATTATCGTGAACTTCTATTGAAATATAAATATGCACGTATCTATTCATATTTATCTACTTTGATTATTATCTATTTTCGTTATAGGTTAAAATTAGATAAGAGAATGATATTTCTCATGATACCAAAAAGTCGATAATGTAAAAATTTAACTATCATCGGGAAAATTCTGTTGAAAAAATTATTCGACTAAAAGAGAAGTGAAATTTTCCAAAGGCAATGCAGGCTTTCTCGGTTTTACCCCTAGAAGGCGAGTAAAATTAAATCCATATTTGGACACACGCAAAATTTAACAGGAAATCTCGTTAGAGAAAAGTAGATATTCCAAAAACTAATTACCATTTTGAATATACTTTTTCTCTTTTCCTATCCTCCGTTTGCTGTAAATGTTCGGGATTTTATGTATGGTAGACTGTAGAAGGAAAGATTACGAACCAAAGAAAATTATGAATAGATAATAGCATAAATAAGACACTTGAAAATTGATCCGTGTGTAAGAAATATCATGAATCTAAAAATTATTATAATAGATGGATTTTAGTTACATGCCAGCAAAATTTCAGCATGCAACAATGGGAAATAATCTGAAGTATTTAATCTAAATGTAATACAATGTATGCATACGTTGCATAAAATGAATCGTGCAAAAATGAATTATATTTAATAATTACTAGCATATAAGTAGTACAAAATAAAACACGCATTTGTAACGGTTAAATGCATTTTTCTTACACGATATGTACAAGTACCTCGTACCTCGAGCAACTTGGCAAATATACTCGATTCGTTCCGGAGAAAATAACTTTAAAAGTTAATTTCAGTCCTCCAAATGTACAAACTTTCATAACAGTTTGTTTAAGGACAGCTCGAGAAAGTTTATTATCGACGAATTCGCAGACGAGATAGAAGTTTATGTACTAATACACGCTGAAAGACACGCTTACACTATGTACTGTAAAATAATTTATCGACACGCTGACCTTTGGAATTTTATTCAATATAATCCATTATTCGTGAAATATATCAAAATCCTTATATTTCATGTATATCGTTTATGTACACGAATAAATAATCGTATCTTCTCGATCAATTATTATCGTACAAAATTATTTAGAATTCGTACTCGATTCGTTTCATTAAATTTAATTTGTGGAATTTGGAAAAGAAAGTATAGTAAAATAAGAAAATCACGAATTCGAGAGGAGCATAGTTAAATTAAAAGTTTAACAGAAAAATCTATAAATGTCAAACGATATGGGACAGCCTTTCAATTTGAAAAGATCAGATAATAAGTTAATTACCTCGGTTAATTACCTCACGGATCAGATAGAAAAGGTTGCCCTAAACTAACGCAAACACCATCATAATTAACTCGAGCAGTAATAACCAAAACCGATGGATATTAAAAACCCCATTTTTATTTCAATACATTACCGATAAATTTTGAAATAATTAATTTAAATTCACAGTTTATTGTTTTTCTAAGAAGGCTATAATTAGAGACCTCTATCGTTAGTTTGTAGAACCTCCGTTATATGAACATCTGTTATGTAAATGTTATATAAATATTCTGTTATTTTCGTCATTTCTATTCTTAGTCCTATGATACATTATATAATTATATAAACAATATATTTCTGAGTACAATATTGCATATGAACATACAATGTCTTCCTTTCTTCTATAATAGAGAAAATAAAATCCAATGACAGCGAATCAGTATAAAACTGTCACGATACACTACACGATGATAATAATAATAGTAATAATGCTAATGCCAATATTGACTTTACAATTTAATACGATTATCTATTTGATCGATTATTAGTTTGTATAATTGAAGACTAAATGTAGAAAAAGAAAATATATACATTTCACAAACACTATATTAATCTAGAAAAACGAATAATGTCGAAATACCTATTGGTAGGGGTAGCACACGTTCGTTTATGGTCGTAATTATGGGGAAAATGCAAGTCGCGGTGTCGTATAGTCGATTAATTTGTTCAATCGGCTATTCTGTTATCCGCTGAAGGCAATAACCTTCGATATGCTAAATTATTAATTATTTCCGATATGCGGCATGTGACGTGCACTGTGGGTGCATCCCGGGGTTACAAATCGTCCCCGTATTCATATCCACCGCATAGAGACCGTATTATGCAATGTAATCACATAAACTGTTTACCGTTTGTCGAAGCCTCAGATGTTTCGTGAAGCTGCTGCAAAACCACGTCGCGAAGCCCGTGTATGAAACAGAAACGTGTCCATTGCAATCGAATCACTTTCAGATAACAAAGCTACCATCGCCATTTTCAATAATGAAACAAAGAAAGAAAATGGTTGGAGTGAAATTTTACCATTCGCTATCACTTTTCCTCGATTCTTTAGTCCCCATTATTGTATTCGCGAAAACGATTATTTTGGAAGAAACAGTTTTGGAATAATTTCTTTTAATACTTAAATTACCGTTGGATAATGATGAAAATAAAATTATTTCGATAAAATTAAAATTCCGAGTATTTTATTCGAGAAAATTTGGAAATTTCTTGTTTCAAATATTCGATTTCTGTTTTACACGCAAAAATAATTATTTTAAATAAAATTGACGGTACGATATTTTTATTTATTTTATTAAGTTATTAAGAATTTCTGTTCCATTTATAAAATTAATTATTCTGGACGAGATTGCCATTAGGAAATTTATATTATAATTATTAACGTTTTAAATACTCGAATTTTTATTTTATTCGTAAAAGCGATTGTTTTAGATCAAATTCACGTATATTAGACACGTTCCTTTCCTTTAAATATTCCTTTTTTTTTAAATATTCGAATCTGATATATTCGCAAAATTGGTTACTCGAGTATACTTATCTTAGGAACATTTTTGTTCCGGATACTCGAATTCCGGTAGTACCTCCTGTGTGAGGTACTATTATTGTTCCCATCGTTCTCACAGTGGACCATAAAAATCCGTCTGGAATCCATGGAATGACACTGCATAATCGCGGAGATTACAAAACATCGAAGACTACGTCCCTATTGGACGGTAATTTAAATTATTTTCACGTTACTCGACACCGCGTTATCTTCTCACCTACATCTGTCGCGTTCTATGCAATTACTCGTTTAACAAAACTCTGCTTTAAATTTTCAAACACGCATGGAAATATACTAATCTCCGAACCGAGAGAAACCCTATTAGCTGCTCCGATGTAAATAATACTCTATTCATCCTAATCAAAAGCAAAATTTATAAGACACATTCTAAATAACACGGAAAGACACGAACACAAATCCAATTTATCAGAAATTCATAAATTTATCAGATACAATAACCGAGATCCTTCAAATGCAGAATTTAAAAAATTTCAGATAAATAAAAAGATTCGTCGGTTATATAAAACACAAGTGACAATGAAAACAAGTTGCTCGATTGTTGAAACAATTCTCAAATCTGGCAAATGTAATCCTGAAATACCACTTTCGACCAAACCCGAAACTCCTTCAACAATTCCTAATATTGCACGTATTACACGAATAAAACCTATTCTACGTCTCTATGTCACAGCTGGATTGGTGTCTTTCAATGAAAAGAAAAAACACTAAATTTTGATCACATCGGAGAAAGGCTCGTTCAGTAGACCGTGGTGCGACGCGACGAGCGAAAAATTCACAGAGGACAAAACTGGAAAACTCGCGGTGGAGAAACAAACGCGATTCATTGGGCTCTCCGCGACTCTTTCGCGAAAAACTGTCTAGCGTGTCCGTGGAAAAACCGCACCGAACTGAACCACGCGTTGTAAGTAATCCAATTACTTGGCGAGTAAATATCGGCCACGCGTGGACTTGGAGCTAGCAGGAACAATCGGATGCGAAATTAAAGCATGTCACTCGCGGGGAACGCAGATATTCCGCTGGCGTAATTAATGCTTGCCGAGCCGCGAATTCAATGTGATTTTTGACCGATTTCCTTCTATACGTGACATATAACATCGGTTAGATACCGATTTAACCCTTTACACTCGAGAGGCGACTCTCAGTCGCTATTTTAATCAGAACCTGAAGATTGATGTTAACTAATATATCAAATTTAAAATTACCCAATGATGCGTGGAATATCGAAGTAAAATAATTCTACCTCCTAATTTCCATACGATTTCTTATTTACCGTTTTAAAAATTTCGTCAACTTTATGGCAGAAAGTCTTCGAATTACCATCTTTCTATAACGAAAAATTCGCCGAGTGCAAAAGGTTAATAGTGAATTAGGGAACGAGTATACTTTCTGACCTAAAGGTTTTCGAACAAAGTAATGAATTTTAAGGTTTAGGAATTTTTGTATATTTGCAGTTTGAGATAAGTATGTAGAATTAACCTTTTGTAGTCGGCGATTTCTTCGTTATAGAAAAATAGTAATTCGAATATTTTCTGCCATAAAGTCGACGATGTTTTTAAGACGGTAACTAAGAAATCATATACGAATTAAGACAGAATTATTTTACTTCGACATTTCATGTATCGTTGGTATTTGATATATTCATTAACATATTAATATATTAATTATATATTAATTAACATCGATCTTTAAAATCTGATTAAATGGTGACTGATGATCACTACTCAAGTGTAAAGGGTTAAAATTAGGACGAGATTAAATTAATTCTTTGTCTTCTGAGATGCGTAATTAGAATTTATAATATTGTAGCATAAGAACTATTAATATTTTTAGAATCTTTTATATGAAGCCTATTTTTTTATTTTTGCATGTGTAGCTTGGGAGATAAAGAGTGTAGAAAAATTCGAAAATTTGTACGTTGTATATTCTTTATCTTCTAAAATACGTATATTAACATTTAGAATAAGGTGTGAGATAATATCTTATGTTATATTTCTAATTTTAAATTATGTATCTCAGAAGGAAAAATTTGTATAGCATACAAAAATTCGCAAATTATCACTTTGTTGTTAACTTTTATCAGTAAGTATATACAAGATATACTATCGCTACCACAAGTAAAAATTTACATTAGAATTCTAAATTTGATTTTTATATTCATAATTTACCTTAGTTATATAAATTTAGCGAATATTGTAAGATCTTTTGTTGAGTCTATACAAAATCCAAATTTATTTTATATTATGTATATTGCTACTTAAAATTATTCGAGGGATTATAACGTTCTAAATAAACATGTTTAAGAAACCGACGAAATATGTGAAATTTCAAACAAAATAATCCTTGTTTGAATAATAACGCGACATAGGACCCTCTCTTATTTCAACTAATCGTTAAATTAAAAACTTCGACGAAGATCGCTTTATGAAACTTTGGCATGTAACTTGCTATAACTTGAAAAATGGGATACGTAAAAAAACATAGGAAATTATCGCGTAATCTAAATGAAATCTATTAATTACGTACCGTACAAAATAAATTATTCTTTCTTCGGAAACTAAATCTCAAACTACCCTAATTAAGAGATAGTCCAGATAATTAAGGTATCAATTATGTTACTCGCAGCATACTTCATCTATTTACCCAAACTCGATACTTCTATCAAAGTTCTACGTTTTAAGGAAAAATACTTTGAACTTACAGATAACCAAAGCAATTCTACTAAAATCGAAGATAACGCGTGTTTTCGAATATCACATTCGAGATACCGAGAAACCTGGTAAATTACTATAGATAGCGAGAAGTAATTTTGACAATATCACAAGTTCTCTTTTTACGTTACCATTTTATTCCAATAAATATTCTAATAAATGTTCTAATAAATTTCTAGCCATCTGTAAAATCGTTTAATTCGAAGCATATTACTCCCTGATATTTCAGAGTATTTAATAAATTATTTATTAAGCTCGTATTCTTTGTGGACCTCGAATGACGGAGTATTAATACGTCCAAGGATGCATTCGATACAATGTTTTATCCACCTTTGATGTAGCACGCTTTACTGAATTTTTCCTCACACCATCGCTTAGCAACTTCACTGCAACCAGGACCTAACCCCTGAAACGCTTCCGCTGACAGGATATGACGTCGTCTACCCTTCCATTACGAACCGAAGGTAAGCCGATCCTTCGTCGTCAATATTTAACCTATACACGTGCGCACGGGTGTCCAAAAAATCACGAACCTTCGCGTTTATTTTATAGTGAAATTTGAACCAGCGAATAATCTTCAATTAGAAATGAAAGATTTTAAAACAGGAATAGAACAAATGAGAGTACTCGGATAAGACGAGAGTATTAAAATAAAAATTTGAGAAGTTATGATCTAAAATTTAACCAAATTTTAATATTCTGTTTGTTTTTATGAGATTTTTAATTTTTAACATATTTTATTTATAATTTGAATTTGCTTTTATATGCTACTCGCTAAAATTCGGAATAACGTAATTAAGATTAATTCTTTTTATTTGACATCTTATTTTACTTCTACTGATTTTTCGTGGGAATTTCTAATCGGAATGACCCAATTGGCTGGAATTTTTCTACCATGTTACTGATTACACGAATTTTTGTATCATGTGCACATATATGTTGTACCGACAAACACAATTTTAAAATGGTTGCAAATATCTAATACATCTTACGAATATATACTGCAGTGTAATTTACCGGGACTACGTAGCATGCATTTTTAATCAGCGATTAATCAAGCTTATCAAACGCGGTAGAACGTAAAAAAAAGTTAACTGACCCGCGGAATTTTCTTTCATACATATTGTCTGATTTTAATGCAATATCATTAATAAACTTCTTCGATCTGCCCTACATGATTCTTCTAAAACTACGTTTCTCATTCCATCAAACATTTTCTTTTCAACCCCATGACATAAATTCCATCCACAAAGCATGCTACAACGCGATAAAGAAGAAATAATTATCGATGCTCGTATAGCACGAAATAATTAAACGCACATATAAAAACGAACATAAACGTTTGTAGACTTTGTAGACACAATCATAAGATCACAAGACCAACAGAAACACGAATATTAGAAAATACTGAATACAAGAACAGAGGAAAACACAGAAATTCCAATGTACTTCTAGTCAATTAGGAAATTAATTCCATCAAGCATTAACATCCACACTTTCATACTCTCAATCCAACGTCATCGTCACTTACCGATAAAAATATTCGATAACTCACGAAACGATTATAACTTGATTAAACAAAGGCACAAGACTCCCCACATCAAAGGAAAGAAGTAAAAAGAAGAAAAGCACAAAAATTGCATTTCAAATAAATTATAAAAATGTTCATTCCATTAAACGATTAACTTCACATCACTACACCCACACCTTCGCGGAACACGATCATAAATTAGTAGGACAAAAACACAAATATTCCAAACACCAAAGAAAAACATAAAAATTCGAATGCATTTCCAGAGAATAAAAAAAAAGCTCATTCCATGAAACAATTAACTACACGTTACTAACACCCATAGTCTGATACTCTCGATCCAACGTAATCCAAGTAGCGCAGGTAAGCAAACGTCTGACGCGACAGATGAGTACATTAGGGGTTGAAAAAGAGGGAAACAATAATCGTGAATGACCTCACCTCCGCTAAAGGTATCATTGTTGTCCGACTGCAGTGTGGCACTCGTGTCGGATAAGGGCGACGGAGTTGGCCTTAAATCCGACGGTGGTTCCAATCTCAGTAAATCACTTCCGCCATCTCCACCGCCCCCATTTCCTTTCCCGACCTGTACAATCGTCACATTCAGAGGTCCCCGGTTACCTGTCGTAAAACAGAGAAACCGCAATGAGTCCCGGCACCAAAAATACGCCTTCTGGATGTTCGCTGCGACGTCGCTGATACTCCATTTCCGGTTAATTCGTCCACCATGATACTCGCAGTTTACGACACTACCACCAATAGGAACATTTAGTCGCTTGTTCCGGGTGAAAGAGTTATGGTTCTACGTGTATAGGGTTGAATTCCAAGTGGACAATTTTAGAAATCGCGATAATCTAAGGGTGGTTTCCTAATAGAAGACTTGAGGTTCTGGGAGTTGTTAATTATACCAATTATTGGTCTCGAATAAAAATAGGAGTTTATGTGATGCTACGAGAGAAATAATATTTTGGATATGAATTTAGTATGTTTAATGTTGGTTGAAAACTGGTCGAGAATATACGACGCGTATAATATAGGGTTATACTACTGAGATCTAGCGGATGAGTATTATTAAATAGTATTCGTAGAATAACGATCAAAATTCCGTATTGTTTATGCAATATTCCGTATTTTGTATCTTAAATCCTTCATCTCGAGTCGTTTATCGCGAATTAACTACTGCTAATCTCTAACTTTCTGTATGATGTTATAGTACTATGATCTACTAGATGAGTATCAAATAGTATTTATGGAATACCAATGAAGGCTTTATTTATGGATTCTTCCATATTTTATGTAAAGTATGGAATACTGTATCGAATCCTCTACCCCGGATTAAGTATTTTTAATTTTTAATTCTTCGTTCGAAGCTCGAAATTGGGAAAATAAAAATCACTCTATTTGTAGATTTCAAATTCTGCCTACACGTATTCCTATACTTATCAAATTCTGCCTAAATGTATTCCTATACCTATCAAATTCTACCTGAACGTATTTCTCATTTCTGAAAATTGTACATTATCAGTCCATTATTAAAGCGTTATTACCTTTATTCCAAGTATCATCACCTTTATCGTCTACTGATCCATATGTAGGTCGGAATAATCCGTGCTAGTTTATAGTAGAAGAAACAGGAATAGTTTATTGATTTAACAAAACGTAATAAAAAACCGGCTATCTTTGTACTAGCAAGTGAACCTGATGATCTTACATACCTATACAGAGGAGGAAAAAACAAGTCGCATGTTCAATACACTGTCAACCCATTCCACTTTTTAATTCATTATTTATATTATATATTTATATTAGTCCAAAATATTTCGTACATATTTATGGTTAGGGATGATTCGTCGCTTGATTTTAAAAATCTGAATATACTAACAACACGTTTTACATTACCAATCTGTCTTTTCATTCATTATTTATAACGCGTATCTACATTACTTGATATTAGTCTAGAATACTTCATAAATATTTATCATCGTTACATTAATCGTAACTTTGACTTTGCACAAACTTCGCCAATTTATCGCCTACTTCCAAAACTTCATATCTCTGGACCTACAGGTTATTCCTCCCCCAACTACATCACTCTAAAACACTTTCCCCTAAACCATCAAACACCATAAAGATCATAAAATCAATAAAACCAGACCCCTAAAATTTTTCCTCCTGCGAAAAAACGTTTCGCTTTTCCCTAACTTGAAACCCAATCTATCAAGATAATATCGGGAATTATAAGAAAAATGTGGTATATATGACCCACATTTTCACTTTCGAAATATCGCCATTTCAAATTCCGAATATTAGTTCTTCTGACACAACCATACGATTAAATTCCATAATTCTTTTGAAGAAATAAAATTTCTTCCCATTCCCTGTTTTAAATATAAATTAATATAACGATAAATATATCAATCACATATTTCGCAAATCAATTAATAAGAAACGATCGATTGTTCAACTAGTACAAGAATTGATCTACATTCCACATTTGATCTACGTTCAAATATAAATACACCTATGACATTATTAATTTGTAACGTAATTTGTCGATAATTTCAATTTAACAATAACCTGATATTTATACTCTATTTGCAATAGAAATGTAAATTGCTAAAATTAAAAGTGATCTAACCAAAATCAATTCTTCATCTGCCCTTGAAAATTTGTAAATGAGAAGAATTTCTCGACCAACGAGAAAACTAAAATTTTCCAAAATCGTAACACCGGCGTTCCATTTCTTGGCAACAGATACAAGTATCAGAGACGGAAGTCAATCGAGGTATAATTAGTTAAAGGTTTGCCATCTTCTCCCTCGGCTTCGGCAATTTATCCACTACGATCGAGCGACCAGCTTCATTGACAATGTGAGATTATAATTATTCGAAGGAATAGGATTATAAGCGAGGGAATAGGCGATGGGTTTCCTGGGGAGATTGCTAAGTGGTAATTAACCTTCGTTTTACCGAGCCTCGAGTAAGCTGTGCCAAAGTTAAACCCACTTAACCCTTAATCCTCGCCATCCCTGATTCCTAATTCGATAAATTATCGAAAATACTCGCGCGATGATCCCATCGATGGAAAAAATGTTTGAGAAAGGAAACGATTATGCCATGTCTCACAAAAGCATCAGCATTGCACCCTAAAACTGCGAGATATATCTTTAATACTTCACAAAGTACCGAGTAATTATAATAGTTTGATACTCGCGTATCTATCCCTCGTTATTTATTCACGTCGATTGCTGAGTCTAATGATATTGGTTTTATTGGATCCAATCAAACACGTTTCGAGAATATTTTATTGAGATCCTAAATGTAGGAGTGGAGCAGGTCCTGAAAGAATGCTAAGAGAGTTTGAGACCTAGGACGTCAGTGACCGTGTGCAAGATGATCGATTCTAAGGGATATTTATGAAAAAATCGACTGCGAGCAACGAGCAAATGTTTAGGAATGCGTTCTGAGTGTTTCAAGTACCTGGCCCACCGAGGACCAGGTTGCATGGGAAATGTATGATTGAGGAAGAGAGCCTCAATATCAAAGAAGACAGTGTGTAAGGTTAAGATAAGGATACAAAGTTGTTGGGCAAGTCAGTCCTAAGGAAGCTGTCAATCATAAAAGTCCTAAGAAAGTTGTCAGTTGCTAGTGTGTTAGGAAGAGTGTTGCAAAGAGCGTGAAAGTGAAAAGTCAAGTGAAGTCACGGTCGGTCGGGAGAAGCGTGTATAGTTACTACTGTTATTCTATTAATAAAGCCTACTTTATTCTATTAAGCGTTACAATATTATTCTAAACGATCCCTTTAAATACGATGCTACATTAATAGAAAAGAGCCAAATTTAAGCTGCAATTTAACCAACAATATGGTTTCCATTTCTATTTCTTTTATTTCTTTTCTACTCACGAGGATATAATAATTCGAGAGAAGGAAGGAAATGATAGTAACGTATTTCATCAAAGATAAATACCTGTCTCATAAATTAATTTGACACACTAATTCCTGCAAATTTATACCGATTACCTGATACAAAAATTCCTCGCTGGTACATTCTAAAATGATTTAATCAATTTCGATCAATTCGTATGAAAAATATAGGAAGAACAAATGGTTAAGTATCGAAGTAATTATAACTAGAGTTACAGCTGTACATTTTCGCCGATTCCCTATCGTTTGAGTAATCACGATCCAAATACGAAGAGAACACTAGTTCATTCGGTGAAATCGCTATTCGGTGAAATCGCTAAACTTCGTAATTAATGATACACTTTACCCAGAATCCTAGCCAACTGGATACCAAGGCAATCTGTTCTAATTTACGCTGAATCGATGGTGTTGATCGGTTAGATCTGACTCAACACGACTGAACATAAGACTTTGAAATCGATGAGTAATTGGATTCTGTAACAAAATCACGTTCAACGTCAATTTCTAAAGGTTGCATCGAATTTTTCTAGCTACGTAGTATTTAATTAATGTTTAATATTTACAATTAGTGTTTATAATTGCATTTCACACTGGATTCACACTGTACAATCTAAGTTAAATGTTCTTACCAGTTAAGCTAAAATTTCATCTGAGTCCTGAATATAATCGTAGCAGCAAATACACCTTTGTTTATCTATCAACTCTGTTGCAGGAGGAATTAGAACGGATCAGATAGAGGAACTTCATGAATTAGTAGATTGTCCCGTTACATAGCGTTTGTCTGCTGTGGAATTCAAATTTGTGAAACTCGTATTCCACGTTACTTTTTTACACCGCAGTTTGACGATTGTTACTTTAATTATTTCTAGTTTGTTAACTTGGTGTGTAGTAGAGCGAACTGGAACATATTAGATAAATAGAGGAACAAGAGGAATTAACAGGTTTGTCTAGCTATACCTATAATGTTTCCATACTCTGGAATTTAATTTTGGAATTCAAATTTTCCCTCGTTTTCTTACATTTTCAAAAATAGATGACACGATTATTTAGCCCTATTCGTAACAGGAGAAATAAGAATAAATTGAATAAATAAATTGACCCACTAAACTGGCAAATTTACCCAAATTCATATTTCTACATTCTACAATTTTTATTCGACTCCGCTCTTTTATATTTTAACGTTTACTTATTACTTCAATTATTTCATTATTTTATTACTAATTATTTTATTATTCCAATTATTTATTACTCCAATTATTTCATTATTTTATTATTGGAATATTCTCACCAATTTCAATAACTTCAGATAAATTCCAACCCATTCCTATCACTGAATGGAATAAGATCGTCACATCCGAGATAAAAAAGAAGCAACGATATCGGATATTCGGATCACGGCAAACGCGCGATTATTTTCCCGCGCCTGCTTTATTATTCATCCCACTTTATTATCCTTCGAAATACCTGACCATCGCGCCGGAGATTGGACTATAAACGGTAGCAACATCGTATCCTTATCGTATCTGGTCTATATAATTCAAAATAGAATGCAACGGATCGCCGTGGACTTCCGTGTGTATTGTATACGTAATAAAGGAAGACAGTAAAATTTTACGGCTTCAACAGCTCTCGTAAAACTCAGCCTTTCATAACTGACGACCAGATTCGAAATTATATTGACCTACCCTCGGTGCAAGATCATCCGATATGCATGAAAGCTCGATGAAATATGGACCATTATTGTTTCAATTAGCGAAATTTCTCGTTAACTAATTGCAAACTTTGTACCTTTGACTCTGAGATTCGAAAATATGATATAGTAATTTTCTAATAGAGTTTTCCGATTTCATTATTTTATTATTTCCGAAATTGTATGCGATAGAGCAATTTAGATTGCGGATTCGGTTTCAAGAAAGTAAACTCTACAAGTTTTACCTAACAGGATACTACAGATTAAAATTCTTATTGAAGTGTGTAACTGACAATTTTATGCATCTTGAACTCCAATGTTTTAGAGTTTAATATTCCAGGATAATGGAAAAAATATCGACCAAAGCATTTAAAAATGTAGCCAGGCAAATGAGAAAGTTTGAATTTTAATCGATGGATTTACAGGTAAATCGTACGTGTGAGCTTCATCGACTAGGAATTCCGAAAGTTGTAAGTACTTTAGTTGGACGAGTAAAGTTTTAAACTTCGATGTGATTAATATAGAAAATTCCATCACACGAAATTAAAACTGTATCTGACGAGAAAAATATTTTCTCTCTTCAATATTTTCAGCTATAACGAATACAAATAATCGAAACAATAATTTCTATATTCCCCTTCTTTGAAATTCGTGTAACTCCTAAGAAATTCGCGAATTTGTAAATATAAAAAAAATATAAAAATTAAGAAGTTATTAAATATTTAATTTTACGAATAATCTACAAATAGATAAAAATCCTACATCTATCCATTAACTCATTTTACTTCGCTTAGAAAGACATGGTAACCTATTATTGCAACTATAGTAACCATCTATCCATAAACTGTTACTTTTTTACTGCCTTTTTACTGTATTTATATTTTACATTTTATGCCAGAGTAAAAAGTAATTTTCTTTATTATCTACATAAATATATGCCACGATGAGGAAAGATAGAGTGCCATAATTTTGTTTCCATTATAACGTAATTATAGTCACGATCAGGCTTTTCTAAACATCAGTGCACGAAACGCTAAATGATCCAGATAAAAGAGTAAACTCGAGTAATTTAATAGTACGAGGATTGCGTCTCTGAGGTTAATACCGATCGTAAATGACTCTTCTTGCGCGCTTTTACTCTTACAGGATTAATTATTGCAATAGCGTTGACGCTTTTTAAGCCTGCCAGCCTCGAGCAATGCCTTGTAACTAATAAAACGGGAATTAAAGCGAACAAAACTCAAAAATAAAGAAAACCATAAGTAAAGGTACAAGTAAATTAAAAAATTAACTCAAATGAACCTGAACGCCAACTAATATCCTTTTAAACCTAAGTAATTTGTGATTACTCAATTTCTCGGATAATTGATAACCTACAACATAAATAATTAATAATTAATTTAATTTTACAAACAAAATAAAACTGTAACCAATTGAAAACGAAGAGTGTATACATTGCAATGAAAAATTTAAGCTAATCTGAAATAAGAGGATCATAAATAAAATAATATTGTAATTAATGCTAGAACTACCGACATGTAACGTCCTAAATACCTAAATTTTGTACACGTAATTGATACTAATTAAACTGCTACAATAAAAACAGAAAAACGTGTGTAATTATGATCCTATTCGACTGTTGCAACCAGTATTGACATTGTAAGAAATAGCTCCATATTTCCAGTAATTCCAGAAATAAAACACTCTAAGCTTTGGTAGTTGTAGTGTCAAAGAAGAAATCAGAGGAAGACTAATCGTGAGAAGGAGAAGGAGAGAGATATCTCACCTGTTCTGGAGGGTGGAAGCAGCAATCCTTGAACCTCCTCTAGGGGCATCGCCTGTCCGTGATGATCTCGGTAAGGTCGATGAGGTCGATCTTTCATACCTCCTCGTGAACGCGCCAGTCGTGTTCGTCTTTGCCGGTTTCCACGAGGAGTAACAGCAACGCTCGTTGACGGAGGCAAGGATAGGGACCAAACTCAGGATCGGGTGACTGGGTGAGTCCTGAGGGACTCCTGGCAATGACGAAGGACGGTGGTAGAGCGTCATCGCCCCGCCGTCGTCCCTAAGACCATGCCCAGCTCACAAAGAACCTCGAGCCGAACAGCTTGCAGTGGGATACTCCAAGTTTCTTCTTCGACTCTGAAATCAAACAGAAAATTCCTTTGACCATTACATTCCATTTTCACGTTAATCTCTGGGAGTACAGAATAAATGAAAAATGAGTAGAGCGTTTCTCAACTCGATTATCTGTATGGGACAACAGTAAAAATTTATTTTAAAAAATTAAACACCAATTCGATTCTTTGGCAATCAGATTTTTGAAAGATTCAAAACACGGAGATAATCCTTTTGGTTCTTGGTGAACTACATACTCGGATATAAATTATATTTAATTATTAAATGTTTATGTAAGTAATAACCCTTGGATCGTTAATAAATCGTTAATTTCGAGTTAATATCTTTAAAATATAATTCTAATTAATGCAATAGCTAGTAGTTTATGCAAATTTAACGAGTACGTTCAAGGCACATAATTTATAAACATCGGTTCCGATTTCAGATTTTCAAAGATGACCAGGCTCGATTGGCTCGCGTAATTACCGGTTATTTCGTTGAAAGAAAAATATCAAGGACTTATTCGGTCCACTTCGAAAATCGAATCGTTAAGTAATTATGACGTTAATTAACAATCTATTATGCCACGCGATCAATCGATATTCCGGATTCAATGATATTATACCACGTAATAAATTCCGTAATGGCGTCGAGTATAATCAGTCGTTTAATGAAAGAACACGGGGTTCTACGAAATTCTATAATCACGTATAACGAAACGTGACAGATATCTCGGAAAACTCGGGTTTATTTTTAAAAAAGGAATTATCGAACAGGAGAAAATATTTCGCCTCGTATGACATGTCCCGCCATTTTATTTTACTGAAAACTCGTTCGAGCTTACAGTGTCGATGGTACTCATTAAAGAGTAGTCAAGTAATGGATCTTTCCATTACTTGTTAATGGAGCACTTTTTCTCTCTTGCACATCTTATATACCTATAAATTATTCCTTTTTCGTAATTAAAACAGAGGAGTCGAGAAAAAGTTGCATCCTTGGTCGATCAATTTTCCTTTATTTTCAATTATTTTCGTAATTTCAAATGAGATTACGATAATCTGGAGAGACAAAGTATACAAATATTTACAAGGTATTATATTTTTCTATCGATTTTGCGTTTCGTAGAGGACGGGGGGGGGGGGGGGGGCATTTTTCAGACTACGGTTTTACGTGCCTTACACGAGTCTCCGAGCACAATTGCTGCGATTACATGAAAAGTACTAGAGTCGTTTTTACCATCGAACCAATTTAGGTCGCCTATTGATTACCTCTGTAAAAAAGTTGTCCCCTGAACGTAAACATGGCTATAGTCGTCGAGATACCGATTGTATTACCCACGAAACTCATCATTAATCTCACAAACTGCTGTACAACGATTTTTCGTACGTCATCGCGATTTTCCAAATGATAAATACGAAATAATACATTGGTATATACTTCATTCAAAAATGTGCAATCCGATCGTGTAAATACGCGGTTAATAACAAATTGATATCGTTAAAAACAAATTGTTCGCAATGTAAATTTATAATGAAAGAGAAGAAGTTAATAAAATATTGATTATTAACGCGGAAGAGTAATAATTAATGAAATCGGTAAAATCTGGAAATTTTATACATTTCGTTGTTCGTGTTTTTCATATTTGATTTCCAAATTTTGTGGAAAGCCACCTCTAAATGGCGAGACCTGGTTATTGCTATTGTTTTCCAAAGAACAATCCTTTGAAATGAAATCAAACTAAAAGCTACGCACAGAAGTTAAGATATTTGCAATTGATTAATTTGAAACCCTGAAAATTTAGCTACTGAAATAATAATACTGATATTCCAGAAATTGAACTTGGGTCAGAACCCATATAAAAATTTCCAAAGAAACTTTTACGTAACAATTACTACAAATTGTTTCTGCACCCATGTCGATAATTTTGTGAAATTAATGTCAATATCTATGATAGAAAGAAATAAAACGCTTTTTTCCTACTGAACAAAATTAACGGGTATTTTTACAGTCCGAAATTTATCGCGAGCGCTGAAAATTGATTTAAAGCACCATATTTCTCGTGAAAGGAAGAAAACCTTCGGTTGTCGCACTTTTCGACGCGCGATACACGGAAATGGCTGAAAATAGCAATAAACCGAACTGCCAGTATACAAAACTATCTCGCATGTGCATATGTAGATCGTACCAATAACCAACACCATAAATCATCTCGGTGACAGAGTTCTTTTGCTTTGCCAGCAATTTGATATTAAAGCGATATTTCTAAACACCTCGCCGTTGAATACGGGTTAAAAATAAATACCAAGGGGGCACATGAATCGTCATATACCTCTTTTATTATGCGAGCATATGCCATATGAATATAAATAGACGAGCGTTATACGAGTCGCAAAAGACATATCTGCATATACGTGCATTTGTACTAAAAATGCGGGCCTACATATGATTCGTTCCATTTAAGAAAAAATTCCTTTTCCCCGATCTTCAACAAAATTTAATTATATCCAGGATAAGCGAATATTTTTGGAAATATTCGCTCGAGGAATTCAAACTAAAAGTTATTAAATTAATAATCGATTTATTCGTGAATAAACTGATTATGAATCACCTTACAATTTATTTATAATTTGCGGTTTCCACATTCATAATGTAGAATCGATCTTCCAAATTGATTCGAATTGCAAGATTTGAATCCAGCTGTATTCTAATTAATTTTAAAGTTTGTATCAGACTAAAGACACAGCGGATATAGAAGCGATGGAATAAATTGTTGCAAAAGGAAAATTAGTAGAATGTATTGATCGCTAAATTCAGGCAATGAATCTTAATAGAGAACCAAACCGCGATGATTAATGAATAAAATTACATGCTAGCATTTCTTGAGATCAATTTGCAGCGTTCTTATGGTTCTGGTCCGTGGCTAAGTTATGAAACTTAAATTAAATTGATGAACGTGTAACAAAAACGCAGGAGCACAGAGTTTGTGAAAATCAACGCTGACGAACTACACAGTCCACGAATAAAATATTCTAAAAATAAATTTATATGCAAATAAATTGTTCTCGATGAAAATCTAAATATCTTAATTCTCGGAAATCAGAAATTACATTGCTATTAAAAATTAAAACAAACCCCGAGCCAATGAAAATCAACACATGAACTCTGATCCTTAGTCTAATAATTGCAACCCTCTTGTAGAACATATAGAAATTTTTCAAATTCTCCAATCACAAATAATAAAGATATTAATTACCAAAATACCCAAGAATCGCAAATTACATTGCTATTAAAAATTAGAACAAACCCCAATTTAACGAAGACCAATAACTGGACTCTGATCCTTAGTCTGCCAATTTCAACCCTCTAGTAGAACGTACAAAAATTCTTCAAATTCTCCAATCACAAATAATAAAGATATTAATTACCAAAATACACAGAAATCGCAAATTACATTGCTATTAAGAATTAAAACAAACCCCGATCCAACAAAAACCAACATTTGTACTCTGATCCCTAGTCTACCGCGAAAATACCAACGCACTAAAATTTAAACAAAAAATCCCGCCAACACGTACAGTTCTTTGCTAACAAGCAGCTGTGTAACGAGTTCGATTCCTTGAACCACGAATTTTAATCCTCAAATACAAGGAACGTGACCATTCCCCGATATCGCTGTTTATAGACACTGGCTGTTCGTATACTGCCGGTCATGGGCGCGTAGACCTAGCCACTGTTTGCTAAAAGCACACATTACGTGCGTGTGAAATAGATCGATAGAAAACCTGTCGCGGTTAGTAGGTCTAGTTCAGCGGAATTATGTAGTAGATCACATGATATAGACATGCGAACCCGTTCGTGTCTCCTAAGGCCGACAGTGACCCTATCGTTGCACGTGATGCCATTTTCCCGTCTGTCCTTCGTCCACCGATTCGTTGACGCTCCGTTAAAAAAATAACGAGACGAGGGAAACAGGGAGAACACGGAACGGTTTTTCCAACGAGACCACACGCGACTAAATACGAGTTAAATAATAATTTCTCCAGTTCTTTCCCATATTCCCGTTTCTCCACGCTGACTACAGCCACGAAGGTATTAGCGCGACGTCGCAGTGTTCACACCGTGTAATTGTGTTTTTCCATCACTGTGTTTACACGGTAATGAGCAACGAACGTGTGCATGAGTGCGTGAGAGCGTTTCCTTATGGTGACACTCGATGGTTAGTGATATGGAATAGAAGCTTCGTTTCCCTATCGTTTCGTTACTGACAGGTAAATTTAATATTTGTTATCGCTGTATGTATGAGTAAGTGGGTGTATTGGAGTAAGTCACATGCACTGGTTAATTGAAAATTGTGAGTAACACGTATGGTGTTTCATGAAAGGTGTTAATTTAGAGTGTCATAAGAAAGTGATATTTGGAAGAAGGATTTTTTGAAAATATTTAAATTAATTTAGGTAAATTAGGTAATATTGTAATTAATATGTCTAGACTCCATACACGGTATTTATAGAAGAAAATTCTATGTATATACATCTTTCTGTCTCGATGTAACAAAGAAAGTAACTTATCATCCCCTAAGCACCGAAGTACTATAGAAGCTCGAAGGAACACAATGCAGCAATTATCTCAGGTGACTTGCGTGAGAAATAAATCATTTCTCTGGAGCACATCATGGAGCATCCTCTTCCATTTCGACTAGTTGGCCCTGAGATAATTTGTCAAAGTGTCTCTGGAAAAACCCACGACAGGGGTTGACAACGCTGGTGGCCTTTAATTTCGCCGCCCTTCCATATTTACGAGGTTCTAGTTTCATATCTCGTCCGTGTAGCACGAAAATGCGAATCAAAGTGCACGAAGAGACACGGAATTTTAGAGAAAGCAATTAAGCTCGAAGAACGGCGAAGATGCGAACCTGCGTTCACCTTTTTTTCCCTCGAAATTATCAGTGAAATATTTATATAATGGCGTGAAGGATTCCTAGAGATTCAAGGAATGTTTGATCAACTTTATGCTACGTTTAATTGCTTCATGATACTTGCAAATATCGATTTGCAGGAGATTGAGCGATAAAACAGAACGTCTGGGTATAAAGGAAATAAAAATTGAATTATATTGACCTATATGAATAGTAACGAGGAATATCCATATGACGAAGATTAACGCCTCGAGTCTAATCCTTGACACGCGAATTTTAATCCATCCATGAAATATAAAAAGTAATTAAAAATTTGACGTTAATTGGTGTTACACTCACAGCCTTTTTCTGCACACTTTTGGATAATTCATTAGAATTTTTATTATTATTTTATATTTTTTATTCGTTTGTACAATTTCCCTAACTTGCCAAAAGTGTAATTTATCTATCAAAAATTGTAAAAATTGTTAGTCTTCATTCATCGATATTAATATTTTATGAATTAAATTTAGAAAGCATTTTAATATGATAAGTCAATGAACTAGTAATATAATCAATTAACTAATCTCATTGAGTATGGACTAAATTAAAACCTAAAGGTTCATAGAACAATAATTTGTGCTTTAAGTACAGAGAGCGTGCCACAGTCAATGGGAAAAACAGTCACACGTCGAGCCATTTCATCGAACACATTCAAACACGACCAAGAATAACGCGAAACTGAGGCAGAAAGTCATCGACAAGAATTCAGTAGCCTAATCCGTGTTTACATTGGCCCCTAGTTAGAAACCATACCCTTCGCCTCTGATATTTACGTTTTTCGAGACTCACCACGAGTCTCACAGGATATTGGTTAAAAACCAATAAAAAACAAATGGTTAAACGCCATTATATTTAAATAACCCTGTTAATTTTGTCGCTCTCAAATTAGGAACATGTTAAAAAGCTTCATACTTGCAAAATTTTCCTCTCATTTCCTTGCAATTAAATTGTACCGTTTTCGCGCTTGAATGATAATGACTATCTAGTATGTTGAAATAGAAAAATAAAAGGTGGAAGGCGAACAACAGTCTACTTTTTTGAAAAGTACTTCCTGCGACAGGAAGCCATTTTTACATGTAGGAGATTGATTTAAAAAGCACCATACTTTAAAAAAATATAAATAAGAATGAACTAAATATTCGTATTTCGATATTATACATTCTTTATATGATGTAATGTAATTGCAAGCAATTACTTCATATCTAATATGTGATATCAAAGCCAGAAAAATGAAATCAAACTTGGCTGAAAATAAATTAAGAAAACAATTATAGTGCAAAGGGTTAAATATCGAACTGAACTAAATTGAATATACGTGACTCGAAATAGTGACTTGAGAAAACGTTGTCGAAGAATAAACAGAACAGTCGAAAGCACTGATTTATTTGATAACGTTTGCAAAGTCATTCAGTATAAAAATAAGTAAAAATAATTTCAACGAAAAACGAATTTATGTATCTTCAAAGTTTAATACTTTTCACGAATATTCTCCATGGACTGTTACTGTATGAGCAAATTCCTAGCATGAATCTACCTTTTTATAAAGAGATACATCTTCGACGATATCAGATCAAATAGAATTGGCGAAAAATCTGCTGTCAGTGTAACTTTCGAATTTACTTCGTTTCTCTTAACTTCTTGCTTACGTTACATGGTATTTTTTAATAAAAAAGCTGACAATCTTCAGTCAACCATGATATTCGCGAAGCTTGGAAATCTACAATATGATTTAAGAATGGCGAGAAATGCTTGATCATAATTTTAATCGTATCTGCTATAAAAGTATAATCAACGATACTTTGTTCATATGAATCACGAGCTTCTTTACTTCGATTTGTAGAAACTTGGAAATTTCAAAATTATTTCCGACAATGGAACCAGAGAATCTCTTGACCTAAATGATCAGTCGTACCTAAAAACAATAAAAAGTAGGTACAAATAAAGTTTATCGATGTTTCCTCCCTTAGAGTGATTTCAGTACTGGAATAACTGTGACGATTTTAATCTGCTACAAAAATATAAGCAGTACTGTTCATATAAATAACGACCTTCTGTATTTTTATCTGTGAAAACTTGGAAATTCGAAAATTATTTCCAATAATATATCTAGAGAATCTCTTCACTTAAATCACTATTTTCATCATTTTTACCTAAAGAAGATGAAAGAAAGCTGTGAATAAAATTAATTGATATTTTCTTTCCTAACAATAGAACCACCAAAAAGTTCAAAATCACTTGTTTTAAAGTTTTGTTTTAAAATTAATATCGACTTCTCAAATACAAATGATTAATCAATTATGATTATCCAACAATTTCTCCTCCTAATTATTATTATTTATCTACATTACATTTAATTACACATTAAAGATCGGTGATTCTAGTATTAAAGAAACTCCATCCACAAAGATCCACAATATCTATAATTATATAAATATCAAAAAATAAGTGAGCTGCATAGAATAATTAAAATTTAAAAAGAAATTCCAAGCTTAAATATTAAACCCAAAAAAGCGAATAATGTAACAAATATTAAATTAAAATTCACTGAAAGTGAATATATTATACTGAGATGCCTAAACTCTCGTTTAGGTATAAACCTATAAATAAAATCTTTCGAGTCAGAAGGTATCCGCTCGACCAGAAGATAAACTTCGAGACAGGTATCATTTGAATAATTATGAGCGTCACTGTACATCATTAGCTGCGTGTAAGAGTTCGAAATAATGAGAATGAGAAGATAACGATCTACTTATATCACTCTTCTTTCACTGTCTCAGGACAGTCGTTTGTTTGGTTTGTACGCAAAATTCACACCCTCTGTTTCATAGCTAAGAAGTTCTCACGAATCATTAACTTAAACTTAACTCAAAATGAGCGTGAAATCCAAAAATAAAGGAATACAACGGTCAACCGCGTTGCATATTCCGCAATTAACCCTTGACGGAATTTTATATGAAAATCGCGCCGGAATACCTCAAGCTTCCGGTTTCCTGTTACGTGTTTCGTGAAACTGTTTAATCAAATTAATCCGAATTTCGAAGATCTCATGGGAACGCTATGCTTACAAACGTGCAGTGGAATTTCAATCTCTCCGATAAATCAAATATTATTTACAAGCGTATTTTCGAATAGAAAATAAAAGACAAAACAACTGATAATCCTTGTCGCTGTCACTGTGCAAACTGACAATCTGCAACCTGTTACCTGGTTTTATTTTCAACGATAAAAATCAAAAATGTATAAGACCACAGTACAAATAAATTCATAAATATTCCCAATATTTTTTCCCGTTTTCAGTGGAAAAATTCATTGAAATTACTGGACGAACGGGGAAAAGAATTTTGAAAAATGCAAAGGATTAAACGCAGAGAGATAGACTATAGGGGAAATGAAATAAAAAGAGCGACCGCGACATTTGTTGAAAACACGTAATACAGTTATTGCCCAAATTGACGCGATACTCAATAATTGATAACGAAATCTACAATGGCCGCAGCATCGATCGATGCGTCGTCAGAAATATAATGGAGACTTGAAATAGCAAGCGACTTGACATTTAACGAACCCGTGAACTTCGAAATTCTAGGACAAATCGCTGACCAACCCATTCTTCCATGCCGACTGAAACTACCAGGTTAAAATCCGCTTTTGAAGCTTAGAAAGGTCAATAGAATTTTCCAGGCTGGTGCATATCGAACAATTTCATTATGCAGTTTAATCGCGAAAATCCCCAAAACGATCACGCTACGATACACGTTCGAATTAAATCCGAAAACGATTTCTATCGAGAGAATACGGCAGAGAAGAACTCTTGACAATCCCTGCACGGCAAAAGCGTACGGCACAAAAGGAGTAGGTGACATACAAAACTGGAACATATCCTCGGTCTTAGAAAGTCACTATTCACAAAACGAGAGAGCTCGTGACAACCTCACACCCTCATGAATCCTTTGAAGCTCGTGTCACTGATGCGAGACCACCATAGTTCACCTCCAAATTTTGATACATGCGGTGTCGCGACACTGAGGTTCAGCA
>NW_016908922.1:63464-78666 GCF_001483705.2 Eufriesea mexicana
GTAGATCTGATCAGAACTTGCTCAGAATGTAATTCCAAAGAAAATCTTTTCAAGAGTACAATTGGAAAAATATCTGAAAATAATGAGATTCGGTGTAATAAACTTGGACTTATCAAAGAGTCGGAGAGTCTTGAACCTAAATTAAGTGAACACCAACTGGGTCATCTTGCAACTAACAATGAAAGGCATAACAAGGATTATAACAGAACAGATAGAAGAAACACTCTAATTGTAAAATTGAAGAATGCAAAAATAAATGCGATTGGGTCAAACTATCCAAATTAGATTACTCTCTATATCTAGATTCGAGATTCTAAAGACTATGGAGTAATCAATCCTAGAGTATCCTAACTTCGAGGAATCCGATCTGAACCTCTTCGAAAGACTTCAATCTACTTCGAATCTATAAAGATTCGAAATGATAAAGAACTAAACGAAACTAAAGAAATAACAGAAACCTAATTGGGAAAATTGTGTCTCCATGTCTGAGGCCAAATTGTACTGCTTAACAATAGCTTTTTATTTCAGTAAAAATATCGTTACTAAAATTTGTCATTTCGAGGACGACACATAATGATCTTGGATATTTTCTGGCATCAAACGAGGATCGAAAGGCACGAACCGATGAAGATTTCTCAAAGAAAGCATCTCGCTCTTGAATTTTTCAGTTCTGTTACCTAATTGTCCATCGACGAGCAATGAAAAAGATAATTGATTTGGCGACACATCAGTGAGGCAGCTTTTTTTATCAATGAGCTTATCTTTCATGCGGTCAGAGAAGATATTAAACCTTGTACAGGTTATTAAATCAATATAAATTCTTTGGAACGAAACGGTTTCAACTGAACCATAACATTTTGAATTTACTATCTGTCTTAAATGTCGACACTGAAAGTTTCATCATCTAATTTATGGTTATAATATTTGATGAATGAAAAGTATTCTTAGTACTAATTTCTTAATAATACTTTTTTTAATGACACTTCTCACGCATTAGGGTATACGAGCTACCTTCTGCCAAGAACCATAAACTTCTAGAGGACGCAATTGTCATAAAAATGAACAGGCATGTTTTTAATTACTATAACTTAGTTCTACCTCTCCGTTATAGTTGCTAACTAGTTCTTACACTCGTGTACAAACATTTCTTTATTTTTACCTATTCTTAATTACATTTTTCATCTATTTTATCGCTTCGTTTTCTATTCCTTTATAGTTTTCTTAAATTCCACTAAATTATTCCTAGTTTACTTTCAAATTTAACTACTGGCTTACTCTATTTATTCACCCTTTATTTATGTCCGATTTTATCGAATATCTAAACTCTCTGTTCCACATGAGCACTAATTTTTTCAATATTTTTATTCCAAGTTGTACCATGTAATATAGTAATAAATTCCTTAGATATCTGGAGGAGTCAGCCCCATGAGATATAAACGCTGATAAGTATCTGCTAGTAACTACATAACGTAACGAAAAACCTGCAATAGGATCATTATCGGAATACAAAACGTTTGCAGCAACAAGCGCGTAGAAGGTATCTCATAATCGATGATACATTAACAAGGTAAATGTTGTGACATTATAGAAATAATCAATACCGTGTGGAGTTGACAAAAATAGAGTCGTTATAGCGTAACTTTAGCAGATATCACCTTCGGTTTACGTAGCCGACTTTCATGCCATAATTTTTTAACAACGAGGAATCATGGAAAATATCCTGAATATTAATTATACATCTGAGAAATTTTCACAATTTATCATTAAATATTAATTAAAATGAATTATAAAAAAAGATAGAAAAGGTTAGTCATCGATATCGGAATTTTTCCCACGACTATAGTTATAATAATAATTTTTCTAATGCAAGACAATAGTAATAAAACATAAACCTTACACTGAAAGACAATCTAAAAGATTATAAATCGATCGAAAATAAGACACGCCAAATTATTCAATCAACTGTAAATTTTTGCTTTCAGTTCACTAATAACCCTAACAAAGATGAACGTGACTTTCAACAATCGATATAGAAAGACAAATAATTTTCTCTCGATAGAGAATATCAAAATACTATTAAATATAAAAATATTTTTAAAAACAGAGAAAATTTTGCTAAATTTTATTCGCAAAAATCCCCCAGAGATTCTACAATTTGCATAGTCCAGATGGCAAGCTTCATGGTCACTGTATCCAATTGAAATGTTCAATAAATCCTCTATACTACAGACTTTGCAACCTAATACATAGACCTAGTAGCCCATAAATCCTACGGCCTATGAAATCTGTAGCCCATAAAATCCCAATGCTATTGTCTCTGGATTTTATAGATCTTAAATTCTACAGCATCCTACAGACTTGGTGACCTACGATCCCCGATGGTCTACACAAATTTTACACTACATAAATCCTTCGTTTAAACACCGTACGCCTAGGCTAACCTATCACTGCGCAAGATTAGTAATCTCACGAACGAGCCTAACTTCTAGGATTATTTTCCAACACTGGTAAGAATAAAAAGCTCTCATCACGAACGATCATGGTTATGTAAATACCCTTCGACCTACATTTCCACCACTATTGTTCATTAATACCGTAACGTAATAATCAGATAGTTTGTATCAGTACGTATCATCGATACGAAACGTTATTACCAGGTATCTACCATCTACGACGGAACAGTTTCAAACACCATTCAATCAGACATCTATCACCCGGACGCTATCCTATAATCACGCTTTAACCCTTCAATCGTGGGTGTTTCAAGAGAAAACCGTCCACCATATGCAACATATTCGCGAATTTGCAATCGGATTACATTGCAAGCGTTAATTCTGTTTCTTTAGTAATTTGTATCGAGTAGTATATCTATCTAATAATTTATGCTAATCTTCAATTTTACGTGGACTGAAAGAGATAAGGTTCCAAGTATGATTCGTCTTTTTAATTTGAATAAGAAAATAAATGTCCCTTTTTTTAATAATATCTCCTTTTAGTGTTCTACGAATGAAATGAAACGCTTGTTTATGAGAAAATATTACTGAATAATAACTATGTATTTTGTTATATTTGGGGGTTAATTATAATCGTAGATTTTCGAAGTATAATAATGAACGAAGAAATAAAGTGTACGTACTGAAACGATATCTCGAAAATATTTTAATAAAAATTTGGAAAATAAAGTTTGTTTGTTGTGTTAATAAAATTGGAATGGAGTTTCTTAACGTGAGAAATAAAATTAAATTTAAGATTATCTTAATTGATAGCGAGTAGCTGGTTCTACATTTGATACCAAGAGACTCATGCTAAGGGAGTTCTTGAAAGTCCTAGTATAATCCCTTTCATACAAATACATCCTCTGACCTAGTTTCCATTCTGATGTCTAAGATACGGGCCTGCTGTAAGGTCTTAGTGATAAGACCAGAAGGCCCCAAGTGAAATGATCTTTTCATCCCTTTTTCACTCTTTTCTTTCTTTAATTACAGAGTCGCCATAGACATTAAACCTCAGACATTATCTTGACAGAAATAATTCTTATACCAACAACTCAAATAATCCACGCTAATATAAGCTAATAATCACATTCGAAATTAATTTATTTCGAATTCCATAATACTGCCATAAATTACCTTAACATATTGAATAACTTGGCACGATTAATTATTAAGACAATTATTAAAACAAAAGTCTACTAAAAGATAATTTATATCGAATCTTAGCATCATCCTCTTTATGGTATCACAAATTTCCTTATGCTCCATGAATTCAATAATCAAAGTCACATAGCCCTTAACTAAGTGGTAGAATACTTGACTAACTATTGAAACAAAAATTCATCCAACAATGATATACCACCATCTGCAACAGATCACCACAAATCTTATACAGTACCCCATAAATTCTTCAAATCGAGTAATCGAAAGCACAAAACTCTTAGGTAAACGATAACATACTCGACTTATCGATATTAAAATAAAAATTCATAGGAAAATAATTTACAACCCTTCTCTTCCAGTTACCACCATGGATTCCTCTATACCCTAGCTAAAAGCTATCTACATCCTTCCACAACTGAAATATTGCTTTAAACCACAAATCCATGAAATTCCGTCCACATTTCACTCATTTCACAATGGAAAAGGTGCGGTTATGGCACCTGGAAATCGCTCTTTGAGAATTGATATTTAAGAAACGGAAGACAGAACGTGCGCTGGAAACATCGCGTGACAAACTGCTCTTCCACCGGCATCCAATAACTAACCAAAGGATCCAAGATTTATATCGACAGTCATCGGATGAACGATGTGGAATCGTCATGCTAAATGGTCCCTTTTCCTTTGATACCCTGATAATGGCATCTCCTATTCGAGTTGCCGCCATTTCCTCGCGGTCTAAGTCTCGTTTATTGCCATGCTGATCTTCGAATAGAACGCGAGAGGATAAGAATAAACTTATTTATCGAGACTCTTATAGGACACGAGAAAGGAGAAAATGAGATGGTGCATTGTTAGGATTTCGAAAGTATCGATTATGTGCCAGTGTTTATTCTGGCGTGGATGCGGCTTTGCAAAACACAACGATTTCCGCTAATTAAATTGCCAACGAGCCGGCCATTATCGAACGGCAAATTAATGGAATAGAAATCCAGGTGTTCGCGAAAAGAGAAATAATGTTCGATGTAATGTTCGTTGTGTGTGCAAACGTTGAGGCACCCAGCGAAGAAACGTTTGCCCTGTTCACGAGGGAAAATTTACCTGTAGCAAAGTCGAGTCGAATTGCATTTGTCGCTATACATGGCGAATTTCGAAATTTTCGGAAAAGTAAATATCTTAAAATTGTTAATAAACGATTATTCATTCTCCTTACTTTTCTGTGAATTACGATCCTTTTATACGAAAATGTTTCAAGTTGCTTTAATTCAAAATGTTTGTATTCCCCTGTTAATAAATCTGAACATCGATTTGCTTGATTGAACATTTGTTTGCTCCAAAGTCGAAGTAATTGAAGATCTTTAATGAAATGTAATTCGGGATATTAAATGTTCAACGAAGTTGTGAAGCACGCAATGAAACCAGCATTCGTATCCAAATCATGTATGAATGAAAGCATACAATTATGTAAGCACACCTGCCTCGCTATACAGGATACAGTTTCCGGTGAAGTAGCACTTGTTCTATTTCAAGGAACGTTCCAAATATATCTCCTAATTCAGAAGTGTGGCAAAGGTGGTTCTTGAATTTTGAATGAATACAATTGCCATTAAAAGCTGTCGAACATGTTTGAATTATTCATACTTCTTATTCGGTGCTTTCGCCAACACCAAAACAAAAATTTTCCACTTAAAAATGAGCCAGAAAACATGAAATTCAACGAATGTAACAAAAAAACGTAATGATACCTTGGGAATATAAAGCTAACTTGTCAATGACCGTTAGTCGAAATTATTCTCATTTAATATCATTTGTTATCTTACGCATCTTACTTCGATAATGGCACAAAAATTACATAAATTATTCCTGAATTGGTAGCGAAGAACGATAGGTTACGTGGAAACTAACAACATAGTAATTTCATAGCAATTTTTCTAATAAACCGTGTTCATGTAACGATATCGTTACCGATAACGAGTAATATGGTTGGTTATTCGATCGCTAATCTGCTGCCTAATTCCTTTTCGTTCTTCAACCATGACTTTTCAACAGTGTGTAATCACTGACGCATAGAATCGCGTAAAATAAATGAAAAATGGCTGTAGCCTGACGAACAGCCGACTTTTCGATCGGACATGTTTATCTATTCTACTTATCAAGGCTGTTAACCTAACCCAGTTTCTGAAACCACGTATACCCTTCTCGATTCTATGACGAGACCTTTAAATTTCAGATAAACTCGCGAGACAAACGAAAACGTATAACCATGTGTGTGTATACAATATGTGTAACAGAGAAGTCGTGTGTTTACATAAACAAAGGGACGTGAACATATAATTTTCTTCCATAACGACGTACGCAAGCTTCTTTTATGGTAATGAAATTTAAGGTCCTTTCGTACGATGACTATATAATCCAATTATACGATATGATCATCTAGGTATGATAAAGACGAGAGATTATTCGGTATTTTTTACGAACGTTGAAAGGTTAAAAAAGGAAAGAAATTTATCGTTGTAAGAGCAAGGGTACTTTTAAGTGTCTCCTGCCCTGCACTAATGAGAAAGACCTTAATTTCGAGTGATCTGTATGATCCGTGGATAAACCTAACACGCATTAGCCATAAAAACTTTTAAGTAAAGTTGTTACAACGTTATCTTGAAGATGTGGAATTAACGAGGATTAAGATTATACCCTTAATTAGTCAATTAGAGAAAACCGTACAAAATTCTGTGAATTTATGAAAAAGCATAAATTCAATATATTTTCCAATATTATTAAAAAATAATTCAAGTATATTAAAAGAAAGAAAAAATTAAATGAAAGACCATGAACTGCATTTTTCTCAATAGATGTATAACGGAGAGTACTTTCAGTGCTTCTTAAAAGGTACTAAAACATTAACAGTAGCGTACATAGCTAGATAAATTTATCAAAATGACTAAATTTAATATCACTTCAAACATCACTACCAAAAAAGATTTTACTGTATTTAAAAAGTAAAGAAAACTCTGATATGAAAATGGAATAGAAGTGGAATAAATTGTATTTTGCCTATAAAACTAAACTAAACCATCTTGGACTACAAGGAACACCGTCCATAACTTAATAAATATGTAAAAATGCATAAATTTAATGTCTCTCTAAATATTAATATACCTAACAATAATATCGCATAAAATAATAATAATAGTAATATGATAAATATAAATGAGTAAACATAACCACGTTTTTAACAATCAACGTTAATATTTCCAAAAATAGCTGGACAAAATAAAGCATACAAAACCAATTAAAACAATTTTGTCATTTTCTAATACGAAAAAAAGGAAAATCAGATACTATTTCCATTTTCATTTATTTTAAGAAAAATCCCTGATACCTCGATTCACTGCATGGAGCAGAATAATAGTCCATTTTAATAAACTCCCTTATGTAATTCGCAAAGAAATCTATTTATAATACAATTTACGATATTGCCCCTCGAAAATGCCCATAAACGTGTACTTTTACATAAACCTATTACCACAGAACCCAGTAAATAAATCGATGCCCGTATATACTTTTAATGAAATTATTTATCTCGCGTCATCGTGCTCTCGCGAACGAAGGGATATTAGAATCGATTCGGCATGTTGAATTTCGAACACGAAATTGAGAAGACGATCCACAATGGAACAGGAGGAATAATGGAAACTTCTGCGAGGCGAAACGGTACAAAAGTTACCAGCTGGCAGCTGCTGAATTTATAAAAGCTTTTACAACTTCGACTAGCGACTAGTTTCGCGAATCCTGCAGATTATATTTTCAGGAACGAGGGAAACTGCCGCTTGAGGAAACGACACCGACATTGTAGAGACATCTTGAATTTCCTATCGGCCAAATACTTGTTTCTTACTTCCTAAATGAGAAAATTTAAGCAAAGTTAAAACACGACAAATCCTGTTTGTGAAAATTATCTAACATCTTTCGAGACAAATTTTGATTTTTCTCTTGGCTGCAAGTAGAGTGTTTATTTCCTTAAGAAATTGCTTAATGTGAAATTTTTTGGTGGAAGGAAGTGTTTGGAAAGTTCAGAAGTTCTTAGTGATTCTTTGAAAATACCTTATTATAGACATTTGGATATACTAGAGAAATTTTAGGAAAAATTGAAAATTCTGGGAAACTCATCGAAATAATGGAAACTCAATAAAGTTATTATTTAAAGCAACAAAATTTCTTGTAGGAAATTTAGATTTTTGAAGATGAATATACATATAGCAACATACACTCTGAGCCTTCCTCTTCGTCTCAAATCTCCTTGTAATTTTAATCTGCACGGAACAAATTTAAATCCGATTTCAGGTTCAATTATTTCAGTTTAAGTTCAAGTGAGTCCAATTTAATACTTATTAAACTTCGACAGAATTCAAAAATAAAAATCGCCTTCCACCTTAAATCTCTATTCTCAACTAACAAACTACTTCCCAAGGCCTTGATACACCTTCGTTTGCCGCGATAAATTAAAGAAAAGGACATGAAAAGTTCATTATTACAGCTCTCAAAAATATGTTCCCTTTAGTAAACTGTCTACCATGGAATTTCCAAGAAAATTGCGTGAATAAATTCGAAACTTCTAACCAGCATCCCGCATATTTCAAAGCAGAGGGGTAAAAATAGCTTCAACAGATACTTCCTGACAAAGTCGCCAGACAGGACTCATATATTTCGCATAAAGTTAAAAGTTTGCGCTCGAAATGCATCGACACGCCCACACAATCAGCATCCAAAGTATCGTTAAACACGTGTCACGTTCAGTTTGACGTTTGACACGGTGGAACAAAGTATTTTCCATTTAATACCTAACTAAAAACCGAATAACGAGAAGCTGCTTAACTGGTTACTATTGATAAGGAACCACGAAACGTATGCTATTCAAACCGTTGGACAGTGCAACTGTCGAAATTTGTACTAACAACTACTATACTAACTAAAATTCTCGCACTATGAAATATTCTCTTCGAAATTTCCACCTTCGATTAAGCCTTTAGCTTTAGTCAAAGTCTCGTAATCACATTACAAAATGTAAAAATAATTCCATTCTGAAACAGTGATTAATAATTAACCAACCACTAGAATTATGAAATATTCGCATTACAAAATATCTCATTTAGCTTTCAATTCGTGTTAGTTATTACAAAATTATACAATTAAGAATTAATTCTAGTTACAAATAATAAAATAGTCTTTATTACATTTTTCTTCAATTTAGACAACAAAGGAATCGTTCTGCAGTGCCATTTCTATGCCATTTCTTGGCTCAACTCTGCGTTTACTAGCAAATAAATTGCCAAAATTGCAAATGTATCCTCGAAAATACCGGAAAAAGTAACTTGGTAACAAAAAGCACAAGACAAATGACTTAAAAATAATATATTACAATTAACCATCGAATTCTTCCTACTATAAAAAGAAACACTGAGTACATAGCCTAGTTGAAACGATCAAAAATATCATGATACATTATCCATTGTACACATATGCAATAAGTCAAATTAATAATCTCGATTCAACTCATGCGTCGACTAAAATTCTACCTGAAAACTGTAAGAAAATTGGGAAAAGAGAAAACTATCTTCCACAACTATACAACTTTCATAGTATGAACAAAGTATTAATCCCGTACTTTACGATTCAAGTCTCAATGGCGCGTGCCATAATCAAACAACGAAGTCACACAGTGCCTAATCACAGAGCCTAATCGCGTCCGAACGCGACGAAGAATAACACATAACTGGCAAGCCTGAACTTATCTGGACACACGTCGAGCCTAATCGCGTCCGAACGCGACGAAGAATAACACATAACTGGCAAGCCTGAACTTATCTGGACAGAAAAACATCGACCACAATTAACAGCTATACGTGGAATTTCGTCAGAACGTGGCGACGGATAACACGCAACTGAGACAGGAAAACATTTGCGAAAATTAGTCACGAGCCTGACCTGTCTTGTTTATGTTGGAACCTATATGCAAACCATGATTATCAAGTGTGACACTCATGTTTGGCCTGACTTCCTTACCACGAGTCTCACACGATATCGTAGGAGAAAACGATTTTTCCAAAATACTAGGAAAGTATTATCGAAGTAATATCAAAGTGTTAAGAAACAGTCGAAGAATATCTGGGAAATTTCACCGACTATTCCCAGGAATGGAAAGCATGCACAGTTCAGAGCCAAATGCAAAATAGGATATTTGACCTTGTCAAGAAGCAGACATTTCTCAGGCAGCATCGCTCTTCTGGGAGCAATATACTATGCAACTGTGCTAAACGGTTCGTTTTTCAAACGAAGACAGACGTTTGGGCCTTTATCATAGTCCGCCGGGATCTTTAAGGAAGAAGTATGGATATCGCAGATATCACAGGCTGCGAGTGCAAAGAAGAGGAATTACTTCACGTTGCCCTTTCTTCCACCAATTTTCCACGCGAGAGAGAGAGAGAGGGAGGGGGAGAGACTAATTCAAATAAACAAATAGAAAAATCACGTGCGATCATTGAAACTTTTAAATAAGTTACTCGAAACTTTAGTCACTATAAGAATATAGTTTTTAAGAATATTAATTTAAGAATTATGTAGAAAATCATACTGAAAGATATCCACGAAAGCAAAGGCAGACTGGCATTAATACAGTAGCTTCTAGTCGGGAAGCAGAAGTAACAGCAGATTCAATATTAGCACAATTAGTCGAGCGACATCAAACTTTTGATAGATAGCGTAATTACGACGATTCTTGGCCAGTTTTATCGTTTGCACTGCACGTGCTCTTTTCACGTCGTAATTTTAATTCATCGCCAGCCTCTCTCCTTTAAAAGGTAGCCTTTATAAGTCACGTTTAATCGCGAGTTCAGCTCTTCTGCTTCCAAGGAGAATGGACCTCGATATTGAAATCGAGAAGAGGAGTTCTCCTGAAAAAACAGGAAACATGAGACAATCAATCGTTTTATTATAGAAATAAGAATATAAATGGCGATACAAAACCTTCCGGTGACCATCGAATTTATTTATCATTGCCGTTCTAATTCTATAGAATTCTATAGAATTCTATCCGTGTAAATTGACTGTACAAACTTCGATCGAAATAATTATTTCAATACACTTATCATTCATATCCGTTGAAAAATGCATCTGTAAAAGAAATATTTAAAGTCGAAACTTATTTTCCTTTCAAAAATAGCGATATTGATAAAAGAAACTTTACTTTTAACCCCGAGTACCCTGAGAACTTTTCTATTCTATTGATTTGCAATTCTATAATGATACTTCTGGAACGTTTAAAATTTTAGCTTTCTGCTAACGAAAGATTTCTTCTGAAAGAAAGAGTGAAATATTCCTGAATTTATATTTATAATAGTAACTTTTTCAACAAAAACGAAATTAAAAATAACATATCGTAGATAATCAATGTCTCCATAGTAGCATGAATGGAATGCAAAGGGTTGATACGAAATGAGACTAGAGAAATGTAATAATCGCAAATGTAATAACAACCCTTAAAGGGTTGTCGATTATAATATTTTCAAGAATTATAAAAAATATTGAATGGACTGTATTACCATTTAACATTGGTCTATCTTTTATGAGTATCCACTGGCTGTACAGTTCATTTGGGATATTTTGGAATAAATTAGCGGATCACACGATCATGGGGTCACACGATCAAAGAGTTATAATTATTATTCTAATTGAAGAAATAATGAACTGAACACGCGACATATATTTGACGTCAAATATCATCGGATTATGTATTACTAAATCAATTTTTGCCATGATTTTCGAAGAAATATCAACTATACCAGAGTTTTATTCAGAGATTCAAAGTAGCACTAAAATTTTTAAGAATTTTTGAACTCGATCTCATGGTTACTGTGACACATGAAAAATAAGTGTTTTTCAGGCATAGGTCTGACAAAGAGGAAGATAAAAAATGTAATATTCGCGTCTACTTTCCCCTCTTTTCAAGCTTAATTCTTACTAATAAAATTTTAATTCCTACGAATTTCTCAACTTAGGGTTTTGCTAGCAAATTTTTAAACATTTTCTGGTTTACCTTGCAACTAAATCATTAATTACCCTTAATGAAAAAAGAAAAAAGCTACCATAGCTCACTAAAAACTTTGCAAGTTTCGAACAAAAGCTGGATAGAAAAATATGCTAGGTTTCACGCTTTTCATCCCTTCGAATTTAATTCTTCGTAACATATCAATTTCTATGAATTTCTAAACATTTATCTCTAAATTAAAAATAAAATACCCATGATTAAAAAGGGAGATAGCTCGTAGCATGCTAGAAACTTAGTAATGTTTAAACTAAGGTCCGATAAAAAGGATGGTACCCGTTGCTACCTTCCTTCCTTCCTCTGAAGCATTCATGCGAATAAAATTTTAATTTCAACGAATTTCAAAATCCCGCTTACCTCCAAAGTAAATGATTAATTATCCTAACGAGAGACCAGGGAAATCACCGTGGTTCGTTAAAAACTTACAATTTCCAGACAAAGGCTCGATAAAGAAAGAAAAAATGGCAGCCGTTTCTAGTTTCCAACCTATCGAGCTCTAAGGTCTTGCTAATAAAATTTTAACGTCTCCGTGGTGAAGTTTCGGTGGTTCTTCCACGAAAGAGGTAAAACGGTCGGTTGTACATAACCATTTTACACCGGAAACGATGGGAAAAGACGCGTTCCTCTCGCTACAATAAAACTTAACGTACGAGCCATTATGACTTTGCCCCTAAACTGACGGCACCAATGTCGTTCGAACAACTCGGTAATGTATTTGACCTAATTTTCCACTCTAAGCAATGTGTTGATGAATTCAACGTGTACTCGATCATATCTACCATTCACCTATTACGTGTTCTTTGTTCGTCACAGACGACAACTTATAGCTGAAAGAAATATGGAAATAGCTATAGCAGAGGCTAAAGAACAAAATCCTATTTTAGCAGAAGTATAGTAGGATACTAGGTATATGGTAGGTTTAACAATCTCTAATAGGGTGTATGAGGAAAAAGTATGTCTATATTTTAAATGATTCGCTCCTTAGGGAATTATTCGAAGAAAATCGTTATAAAATTATTTACGAATTAAATTATTAAATTATTTACGTGTTAAATTATTTTACAAAGGTAGGTTAAGAATTTCGATACTTTGTTGCTATTGATTTATTAAGCGATTAAAATTGATAAATTTTCCAATAAAGCACAGAGATCAAAATTCCAATGAAGTTGATATTTGCGAAAATATATAGTATCCACGGTTTTGCATACACTCGGTAGATAAAGTAGTATTAACGCAAGGTAAAGGAAATTTACATAAAGTCGGAACCGTGTTATCGCGGACACGAACAGATGGTTAGAACACCTCGACGACTGAAATAACGTATTTTTCATTTATTTGTACTTGTACTATGTATTTATAATTTATTATATTATATTTTCGGTTTCCATTATGTTATGTTTTTCGAAATTTTGAAATATCGTTAGGTATGGTGTGAAAGGAGAACAATGTAGTTGGAATGAGAAATTATAATGGTTCGAAAATACAAGTATAAGCAGGAATATTTCAATATCTCTATTTTATCTTGAAAGATCGATCATTTTTTTATGATACCTTCTATTTCTTCGCTATACTCGTTATATTTCAAGAAGGAAGAACGGACATTCGAATAAAACAAACTTGCAGGGAGGAAAAAAATCAAATACCCTAGCAAAGAAAAATGAGAACAAAGTAAAAAAGAAGTGAAAGAGAAAGGGAAAATTTGAACTCCATACTGTACGATTCGCAAAAGAGTGACTATGAACAATTGAAACTATTATGTGGCAATTATCGTCGGTTCCCTAACAACTTTATAACAATATCTTAATCAAGCAACCATGTGAATATTAAAGTCACTTTATAATACAATTTTAATTAGACAATCAGACAAAAATCTACGATTCTAGAACCAATCTGTAACAAAATCCTAATTAGGGTATTAGACAAAAATCTATAAAATTTTAGATGCAAATTTCAACAAAGTTTTAATTAGTGAATGAGATGAAAATCTAAAATCCTAGATCCACTTGGTAATAAAATCCTAAGTAGAGTATTAGTCAAAACTCTATACTTTTAGATCCAACTTTTAACAACATCTTAACCATTAAATCAGATGCAGATCTAGAATCCTAGAGCCACTTTGTGACAAAATCTTAACCATTAAATCAGATGCAGGTCTAGAATCCTAGAGCCACTTTGTGACAAAATCTTAACCAGAGAAACAAACAAATACTTACGATTCTAGAGCCAATTTATAAGAAAATCTCGGCTAGGCGATCAACCAGAAATCTGTAATTCCAGATCGAGTAATCGACGCTAAAACTCTTCTAATAATTATCCTAAAACGAACTCTCGAACAATAATATTCCAATATTGTGTATATAGATCAGAATAATGGTAAAGGTTACATACCATACAGATGAGGAATCGCGAGCGTAAATCGATACACAATTAAGCAAATTACCCAGAGAGAATCAGTGTAACTCATACAGGACGACGTTAAATAATTTAAGGAGAATCGATATTTTTCCAGCGTGGAATAGAATAACATAAACGTCGGTATAAATCGCGGTGAACGATTTATTCGACGTTAACAGGTTGTTCTTGAGCGTGCTCTTCCTCGTGTTTCCCAGAGATGGATGAACGAAAGATCAAGAAATTCATGAACTCTGGCCAAGAAGGGCATCGGATAAGAATTATGCGCGTTATTATCGTCGATTTCCGCTGGAATAAAATTCATCTCCGTAAAAATTCTGCGAAATTATCCATGTAACGCGTTGCCAGCTACTCGTACATACTCGTTTCCGATGCATTCGTGCTGTAACGAGAGGTGCGTAAATACGCGGATGCATGAACATTTTTAAAAGTATCTTTCAACAAATAAGAAATGTGCCGGTGATTATGAAAATGGCCTAAGTCGCACGTGTTTCGTTTCAAAATACGTGATATAATTACAAATTTGCTGTTTATACGATATAATCCTAAATCTACTATCCAGCGACGTAATGAAGCAAAGAATTTCCTGCGACGAAGAAAATATCAACGGGAACGAAGGGAAGAAAGGGCACATAATTTCACGTGTTACTTAGCGGAAAAAAAGTTCGGAAAATATGTTTGGGGAATATTGAAAGAGATGAAAAACCATGTCCGTTAGGAAAAATTTCTTCATCCAGCACACTACTGACAAAATTCGATCAGCTGTAACAGATCGCCACGGTAATCAACCACTTCCGTACCGCTTCACACGAACAGAAACGCTCTTTTCAACGCTTTTTTCAATGCTAGCCCAACTCCGCGAAAAATAAGCTCGATCCGCGTTGACGGATTTCGTAGAACAATGACAACGTGACACGAAAAGCACGTTGCGTGCACGCGCGAGACACTCGTCTATTTATCGTCGGCGTAATTATCGTCGTGCCTTACCGAACAACAGGGAACAACGAGTAGTAAATCGTAACGATCCGCGACTTCCCTA
>NW_016908922.1:78874-116611 GCF_001483705.2 Eufriesea mexicana
ACACCACAAATTTTCGCAGCTACTTACGAATTTACGAAAAAGCTACCAACCACCACGCGTCTTGGCCTTAACCAGTTTGCGTTTGAATGCCTAAGGTAAGGGATAATTTCCTGGGGATGAATATTATGTACAAAATTCGGGATGGTGGCAACGCGAAACGATTCTTGAAGAAATTAATTCGAGTAGAATCCGTGACCTGTAATTTTTGTATTTAGAATAGAAAATGGTAACAAAACGGTAACGTACTTTGTAATTTTCTGTGACTTGTTTTCTTTTTCTGACGGTAATTCTAAAAGTTTTGATTTTGAGAAAATGGTATGATTGGAAGTTAAATTGAATTTTTGTGAGGCAGGTTAGTGAGGTGAAACGCTGTTTGAAGTATTTGAGGGAAGATTGTGGAAATTGAAATTTTTTGTTTGCTAATTTATAAAGTCCTAAAGTTTCCTAAATTTTCTAAGAAATTTATGTTATTTTTATAATATAATTAGAACTTTTTACAGCCAAATTTATCATGTTAGACAAATTATTACACAGACTATCATTTTGTCCTATTTTTGCACAAACTGGGAAAATTTGTAGGAAAAGACATAAAGTACAGTTAATCCGCTTCTACAATATGAGGGAACGACTTCATTTGCTTTACCTGAGTATATTATGCAAAATTTAGATATACTGTATTAGCCGTAAAAAATACTTGAAAGATCCTAAAGTGTGCTAACGTCCTATTGCGACCATGTTTTACATAAATGACTGAAATTTACAGAAGAAGACGTACAGTTAAGAAGTGCAGTTAATTTTCTCCTACGTTATTAAGCAAGGAATACTCTACCTAACTGCCTATGTAAAATTTGCATACACTGCATTAGCCTAAACAAATCCTTAAAAAAATCAATGTGCGCTAACATTTTATCATATACTTTGAATAATAGTACAATAGAATCTCATTATTCTCTAAATAAAAGTCAAGAGAAATTTTGTGCAAATATTCTGCGTATTTCCAAAATAAACTAAAAGTGCAAAGATGAGATATTAAAAGCTGCTCGTTTTCACTCATTTGATGGTTCTACCACTACTGAAAATCCAGTTAATTTCCATGTAGTCAAAAATATCAACGTTCACAACGAATCTACCTCAGCTTTCGTGCTTTTTAGTCCTCTTATATTTTACGTATTCCAGTTTTAATTAACACTTTTGTTGAATATACGTTGGTTATATGGCCGATCAGATTGTTGGGTTGGTACAATAAAACGAGTGTTAATCGAGAACCAAGGCAATTCTCTTTTTGTAACGTCAGTGTTGCAAATTAACCGATTACGTTCCACTTCTATGGCAAAACGCAAAACTGTCAGGCTTTGCGTAAATTCACTACCACGAGGTTAGGGGCATGTTCTCTAGTACGTACATATGTTCTATGCATATTAATTTCGTTTTGTTAAATGGGATACATATGAATGTAACATACTACTACACGACACATAGTTATTGTTTTCCAGAATTACACGGAATAATACTAATAATTGCAATTGCCGAGAACGGATAAGTACAGAATAACAGCGAATACGGGTAACCCCAAATTAATGTGTACAGTAGAATTTCTAAAGTAATTTCAAATCATATACATATAATAAACTACAATAAATGGTAAAGAATATATATATGTATATATGTAACAAATATACATGTAATATAAAATATATGTAAACAAATATAATAATGTATATTAATATACATTTATACATTTATATTAATTTATAAATTTTATTTATAATTTATACATATAAAATATATATGGTAATATGTTCCATTTTATATAATTTAATACTACAACGATGTGATTTATTTATATATATTTATATATATTCTTTTTTCCCCACGGATTCTTTTTTATAGACATAAAATTTTTAAAATAGAACACTACATACAAAAGTGAGGTTACCGGTCTTACCGCTTCACGCGTACATTAATTTGTCGATTACGTAGCCTATTTCCACTTACAATTAACACAATGAATTCCACAACCTTCTTAGGCTCACATAACGCCGGTATACACTTTGCACTTCGACCCCGATTACTCACGAAACGCAACCTTGTAGGTTACTAACCCCCGTTAGTTATCCACTGCAGGGGTAAATCACCGAAAACACAATAGAAACTAAGTTTCTTGTTCTGACGTTCAACCTCGAGCAGATTGAAGCTAATTCTCGAAATTTCTAACACGCCTACCGGATCGGCATCGATAAAAGGGCAATAATAACAAGAAACCCTGCAAAACGAAACGAAACAGCTTCTGACCTTATTGTAAACACACCAGGCACCAAGCAAATCTAACGAAAACATTAACCTCACTCGAGAGTAAAAATAAATATTCCTAACAGGTTACTCAAGACGCGAAGGAATTATATATCTTCTAGGAATTTTGGTAAATTAATAATGCGAAATATTTTTCTATAATCGATATAGTAGTTTTTGAATCGTAATAAAAATAAAAATGTTAATTCGTTTATAAATAATTTAATTATTAACAAATTCAAACTACTTTGATACTTTTGATATGCTTAGTTTAAATACAGTTTGCAAGCCCCTATAGTAAAAATGTAATACTTCCAATGGAGGTTAGGTGCAGATAGATTGAACAGATTGGTTTTATATAATGAAAAAAATAATTAAAGGATCGCGTACTCGAGTAATTTTATCGCTCGTTCAAGTATCCAATATCATAAAAATGTTCAAGGTATTCGATAAAAGTGTCATCGTGAAAAACATGTGCCATTTTTCTACGTCTTAACATTCGATTAATTTCCTACAATTACCCGTTCTCGTGATTCTGTGAAATTCTTTTTCATCATTGTCCCACACATATATATACACACTAATCTATAAAATTCACAATAATCTATAAATTTCTCAATTTATTTTCCTATTTTTCCGTACAATCGATAGCATAGCTTCTACCAATAACCGCCTCGCGCATTAACATATTTGAATGTCGCGCTAAAATCGTGTTGCGTCCTGTTAATAAATCGAAGCATCGAAGTATCGAAATATAACGAAACTTTTATCCACGTCAATTGAAATCACGATTTGGTAGAATCAAATTCGACGAATTAATTACGATCATATGTATAATGGTATAGAAATAATAGCTTACTTGTTACGAGAACAGGTCACAGAAACGAGATGTGAACCAGAAACCAGATAACCAGGAGAAACGACCGATTATATCGATGCATTCGCAGGCACATGGACGACGATGCCTCGAGACATCCTGGTCGCGTCTATTCGTTCGTTTGCTAACCAACAATTGTTCGTCGTACACTATGTTTCGCTTGCACAAAATTACGACAGTAGAACAGTAATGGGGAAACAACACCGCGGATATGCACCTGCCAACGATGATAGGCACGTGTACCAGCGATGCATTCGCGTACACGTGTATACGCTGTGGCGCGTAAGACACACACGTTTCGACTATCGATTGTGCGCGAAAAGCCGTAGCACGATGAAGAAAAAAGTGATCCTTCAAGAAACTCGCGAGCTACCACTACCACCATAGGCGGCTTTTCTACGGAGACAACTCGTCCTGCGGCGTTACGGACGGACAGCTCTGACAGGAGGCGTGCACGCGCGCCTCCACCCAACGCGCATACGCTCCCGCGCAGCGTGCCCCTCGGCTCATTAAGCAGGCGCGCCAACTGCAACGCTTGGAATCTTACCAGGCCAATCGTAAACAAAAGCTGGGTCATTCTTTGAAATTTAAAATTGTTCTTTATATTGAGACGAAAAAGAAATATCATATAGATTAATACTTATTTGAGAATAACTTTAAAAACATTTGAGATGATAATTTGTACAATAGGAACGATTATCGAGTAATCTGTACTTCTAAGTCGATCACTGTTAACGATTTGAATTTAATAAATATGTCAAGAAAGCAACCATATTAATATAAAAATTTTCAATGAATCGAAATGAAGAATTTGCGAAAGAGGAAAAATAGTGTTGTACTATTTTAATGTAAATAATGCAAATCGAATAAAATATTGAATATAAAGTATCGATTATTCAAATTCATAAAATATTAGGAAATATATGAATATTGCTGTTTTGAATTCTGCGGTAGATTTAAATTCGAATTCAGTTAGTGCATGCATTAAACCTAATTTGTATATATAAATTGAAATGATGTGTAACAAAAGATTTAATTTGATAAAAAGCATATTATTATAAATTTCGTTATATACCAAAGAAGTTAATAACCCATAAAAATAGCAAAGAGGGCAAATATGCTGAATATTAAAATTTCATGAAAATAAATTTTTTAATATATAAAATAAGTCATAATATTACAAACAGAACACATTAACCATGCTACCTACTAATAAAATATTAATTATACATTCTTCTAAATAAAAAAAAATTCATTCTACAGTTCAGTTACTCTAAACTTCTTATATCGCTTTCTCATAAATCGTGACTCCTTACTTGATCAGATTGTGACTAAATTTACAAACTACCTGCATAAAATTCAGCTCAATCGTCCTTATCATATGCTCACGAACATGAATTCCCGGTAATTGCAATGCCGCTTTATCGACGAACAAAACGTTTTGCCTCAAAACGTGAACCTCCCTTGCAACAGCATTAGCAGATCGGTCATACGTACCGATACCTTTCAAATTATCGATCGGCGGCCGCATGAACCAAAAACGCAGACACCATTCCACCCACGAGCACCTGCCTGACCTCGCTGATTCTGGAAAGAAAACTTTTGCCCTATAACACGTCCCAAGACGTCAAACTTTTCCTGTTCAACTGGCAAAGATATATTTTAATGCTATAATACCTCTATCTTATCAAAATGTAACAAAACAACGTATTGGAACGAAATACAGCTAAGACATAAATGGACTAACTTTAGAAATTTTGAAAGGGTACTGTACTCTATGAAAGCGTATTCGTGTTAGATGGTTGGTATCAAATATGCTAAAATAATTTGGGTTAGGCTAAATAGCTAGGGAAAGGAAAAAATACACTATTCAAGATAATTGAAGGATCACATTCCTTTATAATTCAGCAGAACGAAATGACTATCAAGAGATGAAAGGAACACTATTTTCTAGGCGGTAATGTCTTTTGAAAGGTCTAATTTAACATGTTGAAACTTTTGACTTAGAGAAAATAATTTGATCCGTTGGAATCTCTGAATTATTCAATACTTTTCTAACAAATTAAAGTTTACCTTATATGAGTAATTTTTAGATGAATATTTTTAGAATAATTTTTATTACTAGGCTTACACAAGAAGTTCAATAGACCTGCAATCAATTTTACTACAAATTTTTAACGAATAAATTTTGTCATCTTTTTATAACCATTCTTAATAAAAGGAAATGGAAATTTCTCTCACCATTTTAATATTTGTACTATGCAATAATTGTAGTTAAAGGAAACTTCTAATTCTAGTTTTGTTACTATTAAAATATTATATCCATTTCATATAGGCTTTGTACACACTACATATGTACCGCGTTATACCTTCCAGCGCAAATTGCTAGCCTACCTATCATCTACTACACTTGTTTCACTCCACGCGAGTTACAAGTGACTTCAAAATAGCACGGAAGTAAGCAGAACGTATATTCAAACAAGATACATTTTTCTATTTGATCATTATCCCGAGGAAGAAAATTTACATGCAACTGTCACAACAGTATACATGTAAAAAATTCCAGAAAATTTACAACTGGTATATCTTATACACATAACATTACAAGTGTTAAAATCGAAGAGAAAAATGAATACGAGTGTGCTAATTTCAAAATTTTTTTTCTTAATGCTACCACGAAAAACTATCACAAATAATTATTAATTTATTAAAATCAAATTTATTCAAACGTATTAATATACTGGTGTTGTTGATGAAAATGTTCTTTCAAATGGAACAAATGATTAGAATTAAGTTACTTTCTAACTGTCTGTACTCCTAAGGCTATTTTACCTGGTAGGAATAATAATCAGTTTGATAATGGTTCCTCATAACGAAATTTCTCAAGCAACGAAAACGGCCTACCTCCATCATAATCCATACTATCCTTACTAGTTGAACATCCGTACAAAAGTTAAACCATAGCCTACGAATATTTCATTCGCTACTCTCAAGGACACAAAACCGTCCCAGTGATACTTCAACGTAATCGATCAGCCTTAGGTGACCACTTAACTCGTTGGTAAGTTTCAGGGCTTACATTTTTTCCATGCTTATCTTAAAATCGAACACCAACGAGCAGTAAACGTTTCCTATTAACTCGCTGTACGAAATTAAAATGTGTGCTAACAAGAAAAATAAAATACCTATTTAAAAATTCCTCTAACCAAAAAACGTTGTATAAGTTAAACATGCACAGATTTAAAGATGCACAAAAATCAGAATACTAATCTTATTTTCTCCTTCTCGTTATAACAGTAATATGAAGAAAAAGTGAGATTTGGTCTAATATATATTAACTCACTACACCTAAATTATTTGTAGATACTTCAAGTCATCTCAAAGGAAACTATTTTTCTCATGAAAAATGCCAAATGAGTAAAACTCATTCCCTATTAATTTCCAAACTAAAATTCTACACGATCTTAAATATTAGATAATCGAGTTTTTACGATCAATGTCGTGAATATAATCATCGCTAAAATAATCAATCAAATACGAAAGCCACAGCAATATCGTTACACCTTCGTTTAACCAAAGTAAAATTTAATAAACTTAAAACATTACCACCCTGGCGCTTAAACCAATCTAAAGCAATCTAAATTGCAACAATGAGTTGCCAGACTTCACTTTCTTGGCACACCACGCACATAATCACGCAAACGCGAAGGAATATCCGAACGTTCAGCCAGTGTGTAGCAGTAATTACCACCATCAAGGATAATCATCGCCACACCTTGGAAATTCGCTGCTACATAGTGAACGTTATCGAACGTTCGAATCGCGACGATACGTCGCTCTATCGAACTTCTATAAATCCTAAATATGGAAATGTAGCCAGCTAAATTAGTACATCGACAAGTCACCCTGGACAAACCAACGTGTTCAATTATAGAACCGCGTCGTTTTATTAATTGGCGGCTACGTTTCAGGAAATGTAACAATAGACCGTTGTTCAGCAGTACACTAAAATTGGTTGACATTTAGCGTCTCATTTGTCTAACTAGCGACTAACGCTTACGAGATACATAGAGAATCGCAATACGTATGTACTTATGTGCACGGGGATAGAATTGCAACATGATACCTCTGTGACCGCGATACGTCGATGTTCGACTCATCCGCGATATCATAGGAGACCCCGTTAACATTCAAATCAACGAAGCTTCTGTTCGATCCTCTGACGATAGCTATAGGGGGTTTTATGACTTAACCCTTTGTAATTCCACCAATTGGGCTTGAAATATTCCATTGTTTCAGCTCTTGACAAAATTAATCTGTGTGTAAAATATTTTTTTTTTTTTTTTTTTGTATTAAAATTACGTTATAAATTTAAAAAGATTTTTAAAAAAAAGATCTAAAAGGGATTTACGTAACTTATCATTGGGTTCCAAGTGAAAAAAAGTTTCCTCTCCTTATTTTTGCAAACTCGCCAGTGAGTTATTTTAGTTCAAATGATCATTGTAATTATCAAATCACGTATTGTACATTTGTAAATTCTTGATTTCACAACTGACAGTTTTATCAATTGAATGTTGAAACTTGAAAAATAAGGCGAAGTCGCGCGACGAATTTAATGTTTTGCCGCCGATAAGATCCGTTCCGCAATAAAAATGTAGCAGCACGAAATCGATTCGTCTACTATCTAGATGTGGCAAATAGATAAGAAATATCGTGTATGACGAATCATTCCTTGATAAGATGAAGTTATCGATGGAAATCTTTCCGTAAAACATGATCAACGAATAATCAATAAACGCCCCGAACACTGATGGCGTGACCACTGTATGAGATACGAGTTTTTATTTTTAATAAAATAAAAATATTTCGGTTTTATTACTCATTTTTCGATGGAATTAGTTTCACGGGTAAAAGAAGTGGTTGTTTAATTTGCACGATGAGTAACTATATGCTACTAGAATTTATAATTTTTAAATAAAGATAATTACATAAGAGAGTACCTAGAAAACGAAAAATTTTAATTAGTTTAAAAATTCGGATTATTTTAAGTTGTTTAGAAAAATATATTTCATACATTACTTTTTGTTAACCATTTCATTGGTTAAAGAGAATTTAAAAGGAACAAAATGATTAAGGAGTATTCTGTATTATTAATTCAACGCCTGTAGCACTTCTTATTTACCTACTATAACTGCAGTGGGTAAGGAGAAATTTTCGTAAACAGACTTGAATGACAGCGATTTTACTGAAGAAACTAAAAAAGGTGAATATGATTAATCTATTAATGATAGAGAATATATTAAATATATTAAATATAACATTTTTGAAATTGTTTATTTAATATAATTATACTCTCAGAATAGGAAACAATGAAAATGTTATAAATGAAAAATATTTTGTTTTCAAAAATGGGTTTGCCTATATGATACAAAATAATAAAAAGAAAAAATTATTTAGATGATAATAATACAAATTTCAAAGTCTTTAATATTATTTAAATCTTAACCATATAATTGAAGGAAGTAAAAATTAATTTCTATTTACAAACCAACCTTATTTTGCTTATTTCTGTAGAGATATTTGCAGAAAATAAATAACGTCACATCTCTTAATTAATTTAGTATACCAATCCAAGATTCTAAATCTATATTTACTTACTACTGTCCAGGCAATGCTATAGACGGCGCCAAATGACAGTAATCGTGCCTGGAAAAGAATCAATACGGATTCAATGATACATGATTAAATAATCTGAATATTTAAAATCTACTAAATCGACATCAGAATGTTATAACCGCAATATATGGAAAACATACGCTTTATTGGCAACAAGGTAGATATAAATACAAATTTGGTAATCCTCGTTATACACAATATATCGATATAACTATCTATGATATATATTTATGTACATATAAAAATGTAAATTAAACAAATTCCTGTGAAAGCTAAATATCTAATATTGGCAGTTTAAGAATATTTAATATTGCTTTAGTATTGTATTTGACATACCTACGAAAATTTTCGTAGAAAAATATACACAGCATTTTAAAAAGATTGATCATTTTACCATCATATAATAGCAGCTTTTGATCGTTTGCATACTAACTATTTATAATTGGGCATCTTAATTGACCAAATCACTTTATTTGTTCTAGATACACAATCTTCGAGACTAGCTGTAAAATTTGATTTTAAAGACGAATTTAATCATTTAAATATAACTAATTTGTATTAAAATAAAAAAATTATAAAAATTCAATTATATCGATACACTTATCCTTTAAAGAGCATTTCGGATGACTATTCCCTTAGGATTATTCCCTTTGATTAATTATTCACTCATCTATTTAAAAAAAAATGTAACCAAGGCACACTTCAACCACGATAATTTAGAATATCAGCTTGAATAACGCACGCGATTATCGAGAGCTAACTTCAATTAAAGCTCCTAAAATGTGCTCTATAAACTGTACTGTAAGACACGTGTATTACTTTCGTTTTTACTTTTTCTGAGCACCAAAATCATTTCATTTCGTTGTTCATTGAACTGGCGCAAAGTTGAAGACTGGATACTTAGGCGCATAGCGGTTTGACAGACCGAAAATATTCTCAGATTCACCACGTTCCCATAGACTCCTAGCACCATTGGTCGATTCCTCATATGATGGTGGAGCTAAATAATTTTATTTATAATTATATTAAATCAAAATGCTGAATAATTTAATTCGTTAAAATTATACCTATTTATTAAAATAATATTACTATTACTATATTTAAAAATAATATTGATAAAGGCAAGGTAATAATAATCTTACGTAAGTTAGGATACAAATTCGACGTTGGACCACCATCAGTAACTGAAACGGGAATACCTGACGTGGTCCATCCTATTTCTGGGGCAGCTGGATATCCATCTGCAGGAGGTGCACTAGGAGTTTGATAATTTATCAGTGGCACAGTACCCACGAATATAAGGGTGTTCTGAGACAGATTTTGACGATACCTAGTACAAAATCATCTTATTTAACAAACTCGTGCCTCTTACTATGGTACTTTTCAACAACCGATTAAGGTCGATTTTGTACGGTCATTTTCCCATTGTGACGGTCAAGTAGCTGAATCAGCATCCTTTTCAGATCTCATTTAACACTTAATCTGTGGGCCGCAGAGAATGGAATATTCCATTACCCGCAGATAATGCATAGCCCACAGAGAATGAAATATTTTGTCTATTTTCCATAGATTAAATGAGAATCGCGTAAAGTATCATATACCAATAATAAATAGTAAAGCCAAAACTAATTTATTTGTAATACTCTGAAAATGTGATACTTCATCTGAACAACTTGACGACACAGATATTAAAAAGAAAAATTCAAGTTTGTAGGAAATTTTACACAATATATACTAACCATCCTGAGACACATGCTACGACTTTCAAATTATATTCCAGATCAATAATTCCACAGTTCGTCAAATTTGATGGAGGTAACGGAGGAATATCAAGTTTCTGTTCATAGTCTGCGGTTCCTCCTCCCTCTATAGGTCCTTTGCCAACTTCTGCAACCACGATTTCCTCTGTTTTGGTATCACTAGTTGGTGTGGTGGCACGATAGGTAACGATCTAGACTTCACGATTCATTGTTATTTTCAAACATTTTCATATATCTCATATTATTAATACAACATGTAGTATCATTGAACCACACATACCTTACACAAAATGAGTTTTACAGTATTTACGATTACTCCAGATAAATTTTCAACGTTGACTTTTATTGGCATCGATTGGCCAGGTACGTACCCTCTGACTGGTAAAGAATAATTAACGGTTAATGGCGGTGTTCCACAACATAAACAGCAAAACGTCTTGCTCATTTCTTCTTGTATTTTTTCCTAAAATATATTAAACTTCTTGTAATAAAATTTTACCAAGTTTAATTATATACAATATCTAAACTCTGTGTATAATTAAATTAAAAGATTTACAAGGATCTCAAATTTTTTAAAATCTTAAACTCACAGCCAGTAAAACTTTGAAATCTATAGGAATGAAAATGTAGCGCTCCATACATCATTTTTGCTATAAAATTCATTGTCAACTTTAAATAGATTAACAATATTACTTTGACTCTTTCTTAACTCACTTTCTATATAATTTCCTATTTTAAAATGTTTGTCAAATTTAGATTGTCGCAAGCTTTGCTACAATAACCATTAATAAATTTCAATTATTCCACACTTCATTTTCAATCCTAGAATGTTGACTAAATTTCACTGAATTAAGAATTTGCTGACAAATCATACCGAAGACCTTGGCTCTTGATTAAGGTCAAGAGGTGATATAACTGTAAAAGGACTCTTTACTTCTTGATCAAATTTCCATGGACGATCCAGAGTCGCTTTAACTGTATATCGAACGTGTCCAAAATCGGATTCAAAGCTGCTAGGTAAATTTGTCGGCAGGACACACTGAAATGGAAATTTATGCTCCCCGCTTTGTATCTCAATTTCACCACCTACAAAAAAACTTGATTTACCTTTTCTAATAAAAATGCTAACAAACAAAATAATTTAAATTGAAATTTTACCAGAAGCTGATCCAACTAGGTAATACTTCGTTTCGAAGTAATCCTCATGAGCGGAGACCGTCTGAGTTCCATCTCTGTACTGTCCTCTTTCATCCATATCCTGTTTATCTGTGGTCCAACATGTGTTCGCTACACCTTTCACTTTTACGCTTATACCTGAAAAAATTAAAAAATTGTTATACTTTTATTAAATTACATCATTTATATAACAATTAATATCTTTTACATTTTGAAAAGGAATTAAATTTAGTTGACATTTATTTATGGGATGTGATTACTTCTAAGTTTGTCTAGTTAAAGCCACACTGACTTCAATAATTGACTAGAATTATCCTGTGATATAAGATAAATGGATGCCAAATAAGACTTGCATAAAAAATAATCTATGATTCAGTTAACTCATTTTGATAACATTTCAATGAGTAATATACTATTAATATAATAAGTAGCACTAATAAAATGACTAATACATTCAAAAATGCATTATGATGTACACGTGATAGTCTTAAATGTTATATCTGAGCTTTACTGAATGCTCCACTTTTGGAACTGTAATTCCAATTTAAAAATTTAACTGGGTTCTGAGATTACATCGTACTGAATCTCTAAATGAAACAATTATCAGAAAGATTTTCACGGCTATTTAGAGCATTAAGTTGTACAATGTAGGTACTGCAAAGTTAATGCATTTATAGAAATTACTATTAACAGTGAGATAATGGCATAAAATTAAATACGAACCAAAGGCAACTCTATGCTAATAAAACGATACATCAACGTCAAATAAATGTCACGAATACGACACCATGGAAGAATTTTATTTTTAATAGTTGACATTATAAGTTTTTAATTATAAATAGCAATACTTCGAGGACAAACAGCCTTCTTTTACTAGAAACCACACAACTAAAGGTGCTAAGGCGTCATGAGGAAATTTACAACCAAAAAGAGATCAGGTGTTAAGAGTTGAACTAATAATAAAAGTAGAATATCAAAAATAGTGAAGCTTTAGTAAAGTAATAAATAATTATTCTAAATAATATTGTAATACAAAAATAATAATATTAAAATAGAATAACAAGTATAACAAGTAGTAATAATGGTACAATATAAATAATGATACTAAATAATATACCAATGGTAACAATGGTAACAACGACAATGCTGTAATAAAATAGTAATAAAACAACGTAGAGTATAGACAATAACTCATCGTTATGGCTATACAGCGTGACGAAAACAAGTGTTCAACGGCTGATCGTCACTGTCCATTTCCACTGTGCGGGTGTGCATGGTCGTGCTATAATTAAACTACACCTTGCAACAAAGAAGAAAGAAAATCGCCACAGGAATGCGGCGACAAGAACTCGACAATACACATCGGATGTCACTTACAAATTAGAACGAAACTTAGAATAGAATGAGTATTAAAATGAGCTACACAACAAGAATGCGATTATAGTTGCTTAACATTTAGAAAATAATGTACCTTTTACTATTCTATTCTAAAGCATTCGAATATTCGAAATAAAATTTTACATTTTACATTTTACAACGAGAAATGGTAATCTCTGTTAATAATATTAATTTACCCGATGAAGTATATTCCAGATAAATTTATTCTTTTCTTCGTTACTTAATTCTTACAAAAATTGAATTCTTATATCCATTTTATACTTTGATAATTCCATAAATAGAAAATAATCTTTTCCTTCTTTTCTATTTAAATTACCTAACTCAGCGAATAATATTATAAGTAATTTTTCAGTTTGTTCATACCCGTGCTTCTAATATAATATACATATATTCTCAAGTCTACAAAATACAGCATTGCCCATAATCTTCCCACCGACACCACCTCCGCACATCCGCATCTCAACAGAATGTTACCATCCCAAGAGTCACGCGAGAATCGCCTACCACGAGACGAGAACGTTTAGGAACACCTGTCGATTTCTGGATATCGCCAAACTAGTGTGTAGTATCAAATGTTATTTATCCAAAAATAATATGAAATGAGTCACACGAGAAAGATCCAGTTTCGAATATAACATACCGCGAATCTTCTTCGTGCTGCTTAACACGACAATAATATTTCCGGTGACAGTCTGTCCTGGATAATAAGTATTCCATGGATTGTCGAAGATTATTCGGAAATCCTTCAGTCCCATGTCTGCCGCGACACGGCTGCACCGTTTGTTGACGCCCAACAATAAGGAGACTTTGTTTCCTTACTTATTAATTATTCCACTGACGTTTCGAAGTGGTTATGCAGCCGTCTAGCACACGTTGATTCGTTCCTTCGTCGCTTTCGTTCAACACACCGAGTACACGCAGCGTACTTATATCGAGCCGCTCGTAAAAGCCGGTCTGATCGTGCTTACGAGTCCACGCTACTATGAGCCACTCGATATTTGTCTTCTGCGCAGATACCAACTGACGCAGTGGCAGCAGGACGGTGTATAGGTCGTTCCAAACATGCATCAGCGATAGCGGTACTTGTCACTCCTATGGACAAAGATTCGAGAGAGAGATATAGTGACTTAAAGAGAATCAAAAAGTAACGTAGTACACAAGATATTTTTAACTGTAGAATTAGAGATGACTAATGTGTATCAAATTTTATCAGAATGAAAAAATATTGGAATTGGTGAGAGATACATAACGCGAGGGCAAGATATTTTTATTCGTTACTTTTATGCATTTCTTGTTCACCTTTGTTCCTTCTTTAGAACTATCAAAATAGTCAAAATAATTGGTTTTGGACTTTTTATTTTTGCAGTTATTTGAAACCGTATAATTGCCTTTAACAAAGTCAATGCTGACTTTTAATGGGGCTATAACTGTAACTGTTATTATTTGTACATACTACGTTTAGGTACACATTACAGATTGGTATCCTAATGTCACATACATTTGTATAATTTTTATAGAATCTCCCTAACCAATGATTTTGGAGTACTGTCTAACGGTATAATATGGTATAATAATGAAATTATTCAATTATATCTATTAGTAACATGATCTATTATACACAAGTATTTTATACTGATATATAAATATTATGGATAACCATACAGTGTAATATGATATATTCTACTCCATAATATAACCAATGTAATAATATGAAGTTTCAAATTTTATACAAATATTATTATACGTACGATTTGGGAAACTTGATTCATAAATCGTTCATAACGATCAATAATTCCACTGCCATTATTGTCGTCCGTACTACTTAGGAACTCTAAAACAAAATTCAAGTCATATTCCTTCACTTTGCAACATCCTGTACTTTCACGTATGTAAATTCTAACAACGTATATATCCGCATACGAGAATTATTTCAATAATCTAAATCAGTGTTTTTGAAACTTACATACGTCATCTTTGGAATATTATGTACGTTTACATCGCTACAACGATGATATAAAAATGAAATGATTGCGTAAGAATATCATGCCATCTATATCCATGCACCCGTGTACGAAATTCCTGAGTAATTTCAAAAGGATGATCACAACCGTTGAAATTGCCTGTATACACAGGTTCTATCGACGATGACGTAATGGCGTTTCGTGGCCCTATTGGTTAGGCATAGATAAACACGCGCCCAGGTAAACCGTGTATTCACATATCATGGCGTTATTCTCGGGATGGAAATGCGCATGCGCAGTTCTCTGTCCACTGACATCATAGATGGAGAACGGATAAGATAGCGATGATGCAATTGACTAATTGTAAGACGGCTGATAATACTTCAGAGAATAAACTTCCTTCTTATCCTCTAAAGTAAGGTCAGATTCCCTTAGCTTGCAGAGATAATTAGTCAAACAATCATCATTATCGTTTATCTGCGTAATTTATACTTGCCGATTAAAGTTCGTTTCGAGAATTCTTAATACAACTTGTATTTAAAAAGCTTCTAAATATTTTGTAAGAGAGATAATTTTGTTAATTTCTAAAAATATCTATGATTTCAAATTGTATTGAAAGTACAATCTAATATCTTGAAATAATTTTCTACTTTTACCTTCTTTATCTCATTTGGTAACATAATTATCTGTTTTATCGGCACTGACTTAGTTATTTTAAATTATGTATATCATGTAAATAAAATGTAATAATACATGATATCAAACGAAATAATATAATAATTGTACAAAATTATTGAAAGTACGAAATTATTGTAAATAAATTATTCGAAAAAATTTGTATAAAGTGATTTTAATAAATTAAAACCCAAGTACTTAAATTCAGATGTTTCATTTTTTTTCCTTGAATTATAACTCCCTTTTACTCCTTTCAAATAATTTATATCGTGCACGTTACTTTTGGTAATTTATAATTAACCCCTAACGAATGAAGCAACTACTTTTCTCAGAAATATTAAATTTCATTTTAAGTACAGTTTCAGAGACAAAATGTCAATAATTTGAATCGATAATAATAATCAATGGATTACCTTTGCCATGAAAACAATTCCCGGCTGGAAGAATATTTAAATAGCCTATTTAACGTAAAATAAGGACAAAATATCGGATGTGTATCAAACTGATATTGATAAAAATGACGAATTAAGAATATTCGAAGTTGAATCGTTTTCGTGAATTTTTTACGAGACTATCACGCGAATTTACACGTTAAAAATTTAAAAATAATTTCGATAAAAACTCCAAAATGATGGTGACTGTTTGTCACTGGCGTAATCCCAATCCGTTTAAAAAATTCACTCTATGTGCACACGTTATGTCGCGACTCACGTACGCAATATTTTACGAAAATTTATTTTCACGTCAACCATCATCGGTCGCGTTTTCGGAGACAGAAAATACGAACCTATCCAGGTGAACAAGAAATTTAGTATTCTGTTCTCGAATATATTTCACACGTACCAATATATGCGCAACATGGCCTTCACAAATATTTCGATCGAGCCAAAATGACATTCGTTTGAAGAAATTTTCGATAAATTTGACATAAACGACTACAAAGGATAAAAGAGCAATTTACCAGATAATTGAAATTTTCTTAGGTCCTCGAATTTTTTTATTCACCTTTAAGATATGTATGTTAAATATGGATACTCTGTAATATTTTTCAGATAAATAATTACAACTGGTTATTCAATTTTTTGATTGGAAAATTTACAAGTGAGAGAAATGACTTATTTATGTAATTATTCGTTCAAATGAAAATTCATATTCGAATTATATATGTTCAGACAGAATAACGAAGTACGCGCAATTCCTTCATCACACGAATGTAGATTTATTCACCTAATTAGAAGGTTCGAGGTAATAGATGACTCATGGGAGAATTATCTTCCGTGTGTTAGCTGTAATGTAGATCGATAATTCAAAACAGAGCTCGAGGAAAGTGGATTAAAGTTGCAGCTTTTAGTCTCCCTTTCCTTTTCAGCTTTAGATACTTTCTTTAATTTTATTGAATTCGGGTGTAAATAAAATTTAACAAGCACATCTAATATAGCTACACGAATAATAATAGCAAGCGAATGATAAATTAAAAATATCGCTACACGAATTTTTTTTACCAATTATTATAATTATTATTATTATTATATATTCAAATCTTTTGGAATGAAATTTAATCGATATTATATTTTTATCGATATTTCAAGAAGTACCAAGAAAAATCAATAAAATTTGCAAAAGCTAATAAATATGTCAGTTTCATGCAGAAGGGTCCATTGTACCGTAGCCCACGCCCAAATATAAATATAGATAGATTTCCTATTGTTTCTTTAAAAATCATTATTTTCCTCGGGTCACTGTCAATCCTATATTACAAAAAAAAGACAAAAATTGATTCCCAAACGAAATATGTCAATAGCTATAAAAAGATACACTTTCTGATATAACACCTGGCGAGAGAAATATCTATCCATACATTTTATTAAGAATATTTTACCTCTAGACCTAACAACAAGTATTACCATCGGATCCTATACCAAATAACGAAACCAAAAATCAGCACATTGAACCAAAATTACACTATACGTGCTTACGTAGAATGTACCATCTGATCATCATCATCTCCGAACCTTTCTCCAACGATGTCCCGTTTATTCTGACACACCAACAACAGAACGTCACTTTAGCTCCCCTATACCCGAAAAAACCAAGGATTTTTCGAGACACGTATAGAATCCAGAAATCTTTTAATCCACATCGAAATACCTCCTCCTCCTTCTATCTCCATCAAATTCATCTTCCTTCGCGAGCCATCCTTCGTGGGTAAGAAAAACTAATCATCCTATTATTTCCGTAAGAACAGTTCCACAGCCTACCTCCAACAATCGATATCGCATCGATTCGACCGCTGGTTGCACCTCTGCCCCTGAAGTGCATCATCGTCACCTGCGCGAAGTCCTTCGTTACCCGCAGGAACCAACCCCTCTTTCGTCGTGCAGCCACGAAAACGGCATTGTCTCTAGCGTCGTCGTTATCGCTGCCACCGCCGTCTTGGTCGCCGGCGTCGTCGTTGTCGTTGGTTCCTTTTCCAGCGGCGCGTATTCCGCGCAAGCTCAGGCCGTTACTATTGATCGTGCATTTCGTCCGATGGTCGCCTCAGAATACCACGAACGGTCCGCGCGCCGTAAATATTCGTTCAGTGCGTCGTGGCCGAGTAACTTACGCGGATAAAAGCGTCCAAATAGACGGGGAAAAACGTGGCCGAACATGGTCGGAGGAGTGACGGAAGACGGACCTGTAATTCGACCCGTCGATTTTGGTGAGTGGAGCCCGAGACACCCGTGGAAATTCGAGTTCCATGCATTCGCGTACCACCGAGTACGGTGGTCCTCGTGATCCATCCGACATCGATCCTTCCGTCGACGATTCTAGGCTCTTTCCTGGGTTCACGCGATTGCACCATTGCGCGTTACCTTTTACTCTTGATTTTTGCACGATCTCGAGGGTGTTGTTTTTGGTGATACGAATAAGATAATCGCTGAGATCGTGGGAATCGTGGCGTCGATAACCCTAGACAGCTGTTACATCGTGATCCTGTGCGTTCCACGGCTGGGTGTTTCCATCGATTGCGATCGTTTTCATTTCCGTTTCTTCCGGTTGCTATCAATCAATCGGTTTAATGGTCATGGATTGTCCTGGAATTGTTGATATATTATTTGTCATGCTCGATGACTAATTTGACAAACAAGTTAAATACGATGATGTACGTATGTATATAGCGAACAATAGTCTCCTTTATGGCTAACAAAACCATGTGATATTTACTACTTGATTCTTGTATTTCATTTATCCTAAGTTATATACGTATCGATTTACGTATATAGATTCAAGTGTTGATACTATTCTCGCATGTTTTCGGATCAACGTTAGGAAATTACGGTTCAAGTAACTCGTTAAGGGAAAATTCGATGTACGTGCTATTTGCGGTAGGGCATAAATAAAGGTGTTTTCCATCTTGACGAAAATGTTATTAGAATAAAAACAGTTCATACTGTATTCTCAGAAGGTTATGATAGTTTTATTGGAATTCGTCTTGCCCTTGATTAGTAGGTAGTTCTTTAGAAATTTGGATGAACCAAGACGCGCGCGTTGTCATGATGAATCAGCATTGCCAGGACTTGGTATTAGTCAGCAATGAAAAACTAACCCTCTTAGAAAGTACAGATTTTTACTTATCGATGTGTGTGTGTGTGCGCGCGCGCGCATGTGTGTGTGTGTCATTGATCGTCCGTTATAAATTAAGTCAATTTTTTAAGAGAAATACGTAAAATGTATCTATGACTTTCTTTCTAATCTTTCTATCAGATTTCAATTTTATTTTATTTCAATTTTTCAAACTTCACAGAGTCAATATTCCTTTCTTTATTTTTTCTTATCGTTCAACGCGTTAGAAGTGTAAGTATGGAAATTCAAAGATAAAGTGTAACATGTTGTCACGTTCCAGAGATAACACATATTCCATATATGATAAATTTAAACAGCACCACTATAGTTTTCATAATCATGAGCAACTACGGTGCTAATAGCAGATATTAGATATCACCTATTACAAGCTATCGTAACTTTTCGTTTCATTAAAATCGTATACGTATTGGATTATTAGTCCTTGTATATTCGTAATATAGATGTTCGTTACAACGAAAAGTTCAATAATCTTCTAACAGGATAAAAAATAAGGATGTAAAAATAATTTGAAGGAAAATACTTGTAATTCCAGTGTCGACGACAACCGTAGTCGCACTATGTATAGGCGCCGTTTTCCTACTTTGCGCCGTCGCGATGACCTGGTGGCTTTGTCGACGACGTCGCGAGCACACCAAGCTGAATTCCGACAAGTCCCTGGCGACCAGGCCGCCCCACAGGAAGCCAACGGCGGTTAAGAGTCCTGGCAGCACCAGCCACTACCTGAAGAAGAGTCCAAGCCCGACGGGGCCCGCGAAGAGTCCCCCTGGTTCCGGTGGACAGACACCCAGCCCGACTGGATCTCAGTCCTCAAATCCTGGTTCACAATCCAGAACACCTCAGGGTACAGGTAAAACTTTTATTCGGTGTTGGAGTGCTCGTTAACCTGTTAACAAAGTAACTTATTAATTAGAAGCTTCTATAATTTATATTTGTCAAACTCTTTTATTTTTTTATTATTATACTATTATTTCTAAATACTAATTAATCAGAGACTTTTGCGAGAGCCTGGTCCTCAAATCTTACTTCACAATCTCAGACACCTCAGGATACAGGTAAAATTTTTCATTCTGAGTCGAAGTACTCATTCATCTATGAATAGGATAACTTATTAGCTGGAAATTTCTACTTTTATTTATTAATACACTACTACTTCCACTTATTAATCAGAAGTTTATACAGTACGGAAAGTTTTTAAGAAAAAATTAATTTTCGTTACGTCAATTTTAACCTAGGCGTAAATATATGAATGTAACGTAACATGTACCTGATACAGATATAATGAAGTATTAGAAAGTAAATTATCATAAACAAGCCATGTAATGAGTTAACTCGTTCTTTCCAGTTAGCAGATTAAAAAGTATGTGTTTAAAATTATTAATTAAAATTGAAGCTTACCTTTTTAATACACAAAGTATACAGGGAGTTCCATCAACTTTTTAGCGTGATATCAACATTACTTTAAGGAACGTATTGGATATATTGGAAATATCGACACAAACTTTTTCTGTCGGAAGAATAGAACGAATAATCGATTGTTTCAAAAGTTTGTGATAAAATTCGAGGAAAATTGAAAAGGTGTTTATACATAATAATTAGTATCTTACATTTTCAGTAATTCTTCGTTTATCAAATTTCAGCTTCGTAGTCCCTCATTCGTATTCTTTTAAATTCCATAAAATTTTTAGAATCTCCTGAAATTATAACAAATTTTTAGCCACAAGAAGAATTCTTTACTATCTTTATTATTATTAAATAAAAATAATAAAGAAATAAAAATGATAAATTTTTTTACCAAATAATATATCGAACCTTCATAATGGTATAAAAAAGTATAAAAATCAACCAATATGCGGAAATAATTTTTAAGTATATCATTAATTACAAATGACAATTTACAATTAAATGATATACAATGAAATGAAAAAATTGAAAACCTCTTAATTAAAATATTAGTTAATGGTTGAAAAAATAAAATGTTAATTAAGATATTTAAAATCGAAAAGTATGTTTAAAAGTATTAACAAATCGCTGAAAAATTAAGATACTATCCGCGATAGAAAAGTGTCCAATACTTATGTCCAAATTAGTGTATTAATGTATTAAAAAAGTTCATTAAGTAAAAAGAAGAAACGATTACTCGTTCGATAAATTACAGGCACCCCTGCCCAGACACCTTCTGGCGAAGTTACTCTAAGCATCGAGAATGAACGAGATAAGGCAGAAATCGAGAACAACGAGAAAACAGAACACGAGAAAAACCACACGGCAGAGAATAACGAAGACAACCTGGGTCAACTGCTATTCAAATTGCGGTACGTAAGCGAACAGAACGCGCTCGGAGTAACCGTGGTGAACTGCAAAGGATTACCCGCAAGGGAGCAAAATGCTACCAGCGATCCTTATGTAAAATTGAAATTGTTGCCTGATAAGCTGCATCAAGCGAAGACCAGGGTGCTCAGAAACACCAGAGACCCTGTGTATCACGAGGATTTCACGTTCTTTGGAATATCAAAGGACCAACTTCAGGTAACGAATGAAATATCCATTTCTTTTACTCGTTTAGAGGTCTAATTGGCTTTAATTGAATTTTAACAAAAGTAAAGAATTGTATAAATTATATTTATTTAATTAATTAATAAATAATTAATTGTAATTTCATTGATTTTCAATAATTTAATAGTTTGGTTGATTATTTGTTAACGATAATGAGAACTTGTAATAAGAGATGAATTACAATCAACGCTTCTTTGTTACTTTTTTCTGTCGTTATCTCTAAATGATAAAGTATCGAAGAATTAAAGCCAACGATTATAATGTTAAAATATGATATACGTGATATTTCTTTTCTTGAAAAATTATTTCTGAAAATAGCCTTACTATATAACATTCTAATACGTGTATGTGTCATAAATAAGTAAATTATAGTACATAAAATTGAAAAAAAAAATAAAAAATAAAAATGTGTTATGAATGTATAGAGGTAGGAAAAAGAATATACCTTTTAAAATATCATCTTCGATATAAAAAATTCAATGACGAACAGCGTTAAGATTAACCATTTTAAGGTTTCCTTGTATTTCAAATATCCTTGAGGGAAAATGCAGCTGAAATATACAAATAGATTAAATCAAATTTAAGATAGTTAGAGCTTAAGATAGAGATCCTCTAAATTTAAGACGAGTTGAGTTCAAGATATAAATAAATGAAATCAATTTTAAAACAGATCAAGATAAAAATAAACTCGATATGATTTTAAATAACATTTTTTTAAAATAGAGGTAAATTAAAACACTCATGGATGGATAAATGATGAAACACATTTTCCTTATCGTTCACAGAAAATTAGCCTGCACTTTATAGTACTCAGCTTCGATAGATATTCCCGGGATGATATTATCGGTGAATTGACGTGTGCACTTTCGTCGGTGCCCGATTTGGAGAATGCTGATAACCAGGAGATATCATTGTGTCGAAAGATATGCCCCAGGAGCTTGAAAGTAAGAAACAAACTACGAATTAGAAAATTATTTTTTCAAATTACTATAGTGTTTTCAAATTTTATTGAATCTTAATTAGTTCTTATATCATAAACAATAAAAACTAAAAAACATTGCTTAACTTTCATATTGAAATCCATGTAATAACACTTCACTAAATATTTTATTCACTTTCATCTAGCAAAAAATAAATCGTTCAAAGTCGTTAATTTAAGATATCTAGTTTCTCCAATTATCTGTTATTCAATTAGCCAATTTTCCATGACATTATTTACTAGAAATATATATATTAATAAAACGAAAATTATTGCTTTAAAAAAAAGAAGAAAAAACTAAAAATCTATAAATGTACGACAAAGAGTGAAAGAATAAAAATTATCGATAACATTATTAAAATCAACCTATAAATATTAATCCATCCATACCAATGAATGAGCTTTACTTTTCCACGATAATCATTGATTTATCAAAAAAAATTTTCCATCGACGAACTGAGGAGAAGAACTCATACCTATGATTACAGATTCAATCCCAACGCAGGGGAGAGCTGCTAGTCTCTCTTTGCTGGCAACCAATCAACAACCGATTGACAGTTGTCGTACTGAAAGCACGGAATTTGCCGAAGATGGACATGTCAGGGTTGGCAGATCCGTATGTCAAGATTTATTTCTTGTACAATTCTCAACGCATTGGAAAGAGGAAGACGCGTGTGAAGACACGCACCCTTAGCCCGGTCTTCAATGAGTCCTTCGTTTTCGACATACCAAACGGTGCTAATGGTCTTAACAATGTCAGTCTCGAATTCATGCTGATCGATTGGGATCGCATTACGAAAAATGAGGTACGTGCCTGAAACATTACATATGAGTTACCAAAACATTTGTTCCTCCTATTTTACCTTGATTTGCAAATTTTGATTTTTAACATTAGAACTACCGATTTCTAATGTATACTTATATATTATATACACAGATAATATTAATTAAAACGGTATGATAAAGATAAATAGATGTATATAATTATGCCATGAGTGTCAACATTAATATTGCTATATGTTTTCAGTAATTATAGAAACAAAAAGTTTTTACAAACACGAGTCGTTTCGACAAATTTGATAGTCCTAATGTTAATATTTTTACGATTGATATAATCTTACGTAAAATTATTTTTATCAGCGACTCTCAAACTTTTTTCTCGCGTATTACTATACCGGTTGTATTATATACAACCAATATGTGATCTAGTTACATATAGAATACACTTAATGCGTACAATCTATTCATTTTAACGTACCCCACTGTATATAATATTTAAACTTGATATAATTTAGATCAGGTCAAGTATCATCTGAGAATATTCAACATACGGCAGTACATTATAGGTTGAGAATCGTTGACTTATATGTATTTTCAGTTTCATTTCTTTTAGGAATGAACAGAAATATATTTTCCTATTTACGTAAGAAATTTTAAGAAATTAAAGTATTTGTCTTTAAACCATTTTTCACGGTATTCCAATATTAGGATATATTAATTCCTTGTTTATATCATAACTCATCAAAAAGGTGTCTATAGAAATAAGTTATTATTTTTAATTTGTATTTGCAAATATACTCTTAATTAAATTTAATTAATTGATCAGAACTAACTCTTCAAAAAAAAAACGAGCATAAATGGATTAAAGAGAATCGAAAATTGTGTTATTATATACAAAATATGAAAGACAAGGAGCTAAAAATATATGATTTACAATTAGCTACCTGTATAGTAATTTTCATTAATGATATCCATATAGTCATGCCATGCTTTGTGTTCAAAATCACCCCTCCAGTTAATTAATATTTTCATATCAACCTTTATAAAACAGTCATTCAGCGTTTGCGTTTAAAGAAAGGGCAATCTATAACTTTTTTTACAATGTAGATTACTATGATAATAGCATCGCTGCATTATTTAACATTTCATTGATTTTAGGTTCCATATTTTGTCTTATATGCTAAACCTCATTGTACTCTTTCATCATTGATAATACAATTCTAAAATTCCAAGATATTTTCTACGATCTGTAACTTCTAGAAATTATTTTGAAATTTAAATTCCTTTGCAAATTTATATAAAAGATTGTGATAACCGTCATATGATACATGATAATTGATAATTTACATTTTTACGATTTTCTATTTATAATTTTAAATGCAATAAATATTTGACAAGTGAAGAGAGAAAATGTAGTATCGCGAGGTCAGTAAAAACCCTAGAAGCCATTCTAGAATTAAAAGTATTACGATGTAACGTGGTATTAAGTTACGAATTTTCTCCCGTAATATGCAAAACACGAAGATAAGAAAATCTTGGAATACTTGGTAATTTTGTTCGTAACAGTGTTAGTCAACAAAAATGAACACGATTGATCGAGCAATTAAGTCATACACGTACATACATTGTATACGTGTGTACATCTCGTGCTACTATACTATACACGAGTTATAATACCATAGACGAGAATAGCGTGACGCGACTCAAAGTCGTACACTCGTCTGGCATAGCGTGATTTTTCACAATTTTCTTACATAACGTAAAAGTACGCGTGGCAAAATATCATTCAACCGAGAAATCAATCCGTAAACAATCCCAATTTTCAGAATTTTATACGGGAATTTCGCATGTGCACAAAAATCTCAGGAAATTGGAACAAATTATATTTCCAATATAATGTACAGATCTAGATACGGTAGTCTAAATTTTTTATAAAATTCAACATAACAATTAAAATTGACATCGAAGTCATTTGAACTAATTTTTAGAAAAATTGAACAACAATATACTTACGTAAAATTTTATAGATTATGTATGATTTTTATTCAGATCGCTTCATAACACATTAAGCCAATGAAAAATGCTCTGCCTAAAAAATAAATGTAAAATGCAATTAATTTAATAATACATAACTCTTCATAAGATAAACATTAATATGTAAACAACAATTATTTATTAATACGTAATAATTTACCTAAAATTTAAATTGTTCTTATAAAAAATTTGTCCTAATTGAAGGATGAAAATCAGTTTGGGTCCTATCAGTTACATGAATATTCCAGTTATTAAACTTATACATTCAAATCCACTTAACATCCTCCGGAATATCTTTCGTGCGTAGTAAATAAATAATCAGAACCCTTAAACAAATTGTAATAAAAATAATATTTTGGTAACTTACATTTTAGACTCTGCAAAGTAATTTTATACAACCGATTGAATTTAGAAAATTCACGCTTCAACAAAAAATACTGTAAAAAAAAAAGAATAGAAAAGAATCAGCCAAAGGAATAAATAAATATATTCATGTTATTACAGTAATCTGTTATGCACATAATTGTACATTTTTCAGGTTATTGGACGACTCGAGTTCGGTGGCCCGGAGTGTCAAGGATCCGCTTTAAATCATTGGAGAGAAGTTTGCAGCTCACCGCAGAGGCAGATCGCTGATTGGCACAAATTAAGGGAGTAACCAATCTCTCCCAACCCTATCAACTTTCCTGGAATCCCGTCTCCAACTATCCAAAAAGCCCCACGTCCTTCTCCATTGTGAAACCACCGATCCAACCCCTTGAAACCCTACGATGAAGTAGGGTATCTGTTTTGTAAACCTAATACTCGATATATATTAGGCTTGAAGCGAGTGGCGGCACGTCCACCCGCGATCGATGCAACTGCGGATGCACCGCGTGAAACATCTAGTTGTTACGTGCCAGCATGAAACGCGTACGAAGAGTGACTTTTGATCGCATGATAACTTCCGAGTATATCGGGGTGTCGATTTAATAACGAAACTGCACCTACTTCTCGTTTGGTTACCAAAGGAGTCATGATTACAAACCGTGTTTTTCCACATTTACCTCGTTAGTTCGAATTTATTCCGTAAGTTCGTTGATTTTCATGATAACAAAAACTCGTAAAGTAATACAGACTCTCCTCGAGAATAAATGATAAATAAATATAAATTATTTTAGATTTTTTCTTTGTATAGTTAACAATCACGTTATATACACTTACCAAATTCTGATTTATAAAGTGAACAACGTCGAGATTGAATATCGATAAAGCTATGGATCGATAATAATCGACGCTTTAATATCGAAAGTCGATACATCCGAATTTTTAATTTTTGAATAAAAATCAACATCCACTCAAGTAACAATGGAATGTCATACAATATAACCATGATAAAAATTAAAATCGCTCATTTGTAGTCACAAATAATTAATTTCATTTCCGTAAATTGAACGAATTTAAATCGGTTACTTATGGACCGTCGGTTATGTCTATTATTGATCGCAGTAGCAAACGATCGCGGGAGAAACGCATACAAAATGCTTTACGATATAAATATAGTTTTAAGATTTCCGACCAGATGGCAAAGAGAGGAAGAAAATGAAGCAGTTAATTACGAAGCGGTCGAGCATTTGCCGATTGTTAAACACTGCTACACAGGGTCGTGCTATCGCAATATAGTTGCATTTTAATGAGAAATTTAAAAGAAGGCCCTTGTTACATGAATATATCAATACATGAATGAGATCCAGTACAGGTTTATTGGTTTATAAAATAAATACATGAAGTAGGAAATTATCGGTTTTTAAATTTTAAAAACTTACGAAAACATAACCTCAAAATAAATAAATTTTAACATTTTATCGACAAAGTACAATTTAGCCAATTGATAACAAATAAATCATCGATAAAGTAAAACAAAATAATTTTAAAATTTGTTTTAGTTACTGGTTTATATTTTATTTAAATTAGATACTTCAGTAACAAAAGCTTCAAATCGATCCGTATGAACATTTATAAATATCGACAAGTCAGTGATTCTCAGTTTGAATGATAAATTGTGAAATAGGAACATATTGAAATATTCCTATTAGTACGTAAAAAAGTACAATTTTATATTTTATATAAACTTAAACATTTAAATGAAAGTTTAATGGTTAAAAACGCAAAGATAGCACATGTTGTAATTTAAAATTTGAATTTCGTACAACTCTATCCCTTCGTCAATCAAAAGACATGTGCTCTAAAGATTTTGCACGACCCTGTCTGATCACGAAGACCATCGTTTTTGGTAAAGTTAAAGCGAATTAATCGTAAAAAGAATATCGAAAGTCACGTGACATACTTGCAACTGTGTTTACTTCGTTCGTCGTATAAATACAAGGATCCCTCCAAAATTTTTATCGAATAAAAAGTTATAATATCCGGGAACAATGTTTAAAAATAATTTTCAGTTTGATTCTATCCTTAAAAAAATGGGAAACGAAAATAAAAGAGAGAAATATAGTGAAAAAGAAAATTAAAATATTGGACTCACCTTTGATTGTTCTTAATATTTACATATAATACACCAGATTTAGAGAATTAGTACAGCTTCACATGTAATATTAATATATAAACGAATGAAAAAATACACTTTTGGAGCGATTCTTGTACAAAACGCATGCAAACACCACGAGACGTGGAGATGATACTGGAAATGTTATAAACATCGATCAAGCTTAAAAACAATATTACGATTATTCGTTCCTGTTCCAAAAGTCCCTAGCTCCACGTCAACTGGCCAAATGATAACTCGATAATTAATAATAAGGAAACTTACGATTGCTGATAAATTCAGATTTCAGCACTGATCTTTCCGTTAAAATATCCATGAATTTCGACGAATGCTTTTCCTTAGCGTGGAATTTTTGAAGAACGTTCAATAAAATTCTCGACTTACTCCGGCAGAGTGCGCTGTGACAAGTGCATAGGAGGGAAGACACTGAATTGCTATAAGAAGTTGATTATGTATTAAATTATTCGATTATACGTACATTTTACATTACATTGTTTGCAAATTTTGATTTCCTTTAAATGTATAATTGTTCTTACTATCGTGAGGAAAGTGAAGCATTTTCTATTTCACATTAATTGTGGAACGGGGTCGAGGAATTGTGACGTTGTTTTGAAGTGCCAATGGAGACTGCTTCGCGATTGTAAATATGTAATTTACGTTTAAATAGAGAAGAAAACGATACGATGCTCTTTATTAAGTTAAGCTGTGGTTTTAATTGCTATTAATGACGAATTTAGAATGTATGTCTATAGTTTATGAAAAAATCTCATTTGCACAGAGTATAACAAGAAATCAATAGTATCTTGTTGAAATGTTTTTAATAGTAAACGATCACTGTTGAAATGATTGTAAAAATAGTAAAAGTTGCTTTCAACAAGTGAGATTATTGTCAACTCTGCTTTACATTATAAAACTAAATACATTATTTTAAAAAATGCAAATTTTTTATTTGACAGTGTATTGATATATTTATTACTATCGATAGTTGATTGTTTTTATTCAATTATTATTGTATTTCTTAATTATTTGACAAAGTTAGGTATATGTATAAGGATATAATTAGAAAAAATCCTAATTAGAAGGAAAATTAATAGTTTTTTAACCTGTTTCACTGGGAAATAAATTAATGTATGCGCGCGAAGTATCGACCATCGATATAATGAATTTAATTATGTAAGATGAATTTCTGTTTAAAGGCCCCGTTCACATATACCGCAAATACAATACTGCGATAAATAATGAATATCGATTAAGTATTATCGTAGGCTCGAATTCACCGAAACTTTAAAGTTACTTTAAACTTGAGATAACCTTTAACACACGAAGCTTGTACACGTGAGTTAAGTACGAGAATATCAGCTTCACAATTAAAGTGGAAAGTAACTTTAGAATTCTTCAGCATAATCTACCACTACTTATTACAGAATATTTGCTAGTTCAGGGCTTTTTTTCTGGCGATGTGTTTCTACATAGCGAAAATCTCACGATAAAAATAACAGAAATGTTCCTAAAAAGTAGTCACGCATAACTCGATTAAGCGAATATTTTTAATGTATCGAACGTCTGATGCAAAACAAGGTAACATTTTTCACTGCAAAGATTTAAAAATTTCAACAAGTTTTATTTTAGAAATTACGTATATAAAAATATAATTTATAGACTATTAACAAACTTACAGTAAATTCAACCTAAATTACACTTCAATAAATTTTATGTTCTTTTAGTTCGATTTAATTCAAATCCAGAATTTAAATTCCAAGTAAATTAACAATCTTAACTGTTGATGTTTATTGTTCTTTTATAAACATTGAGCAACCAAATGATGTCGCACTTTATGATAAACATGAAAATAATAAAATGTAATACAGATACACAGATATATGAGATATCAATGAAAGCATTAAACAACGTCTAGCAAATATATCTTATTGGAATATAAGTAAATGTCAAAATAGATCATAATTATTTAACCAGAAAAGAGAATAGAAAGCTATAAGTTAATGTGACAAACATGAACGAAATTTACTAGCTTTTCTGACAATTTGAATTTATTAAAGGTAATAGAAAACGAACAAATAAGAAATGCTATAACCGAGAGTTTAATTAAATCAAACAAAAATGTCTATTTTCTGTCTGCAGAAGAAAAGCACCTGACAAGTAAGATGTTCACATACACGCGCGCGTCAAAGTCAATAACTGGTAACATAAAGCGATTGCTTATTTTTTTATTGCAACTTTTCACTTCATTGTCCTTCCTTTGTGAAAAATGAAAAGGCAAACCCAGGAAGGAAACTGCTAATGCGAAGGAAATAATGAAGCTGCGACTTTTACGAAAATGAAGATGCAACGACAAAAATGTGGTATAGATCAGCACCAATAAAAAACGAAAGTAACACGAGTACATCGCAATATATCAAAGAAGACTCAAAAGATACACTGAATACATAAATTTACATAATTAAGTACAGTAAGAAAAGAAGAAAAACAAATAACCCGAAGGTCAGTATTGTTGCACTTGATGATGCAGCGGAAGGGGAAACAAAACGGCATTACACGATCAAGAATTTCAGAATATTTACTTAATTGCTATACAATTACAGATACAACTATATAAGAAACGACTATAATAAGTAGCACGTAGTAAAACATCTCATAAATATCGTCTGTCGTTCTCTTTGAGCTTGTTATCGATCGTTCGATGATTTTCAGATAGTATAGCGATTTATCAGTGCGGAAACAACTTGTTGAGATCGGCAGATGCAATGTAACATATTGAACGACGGTATGGAATGTTGGAAAATCACCATTCTTGTCACAATTTCTTCAGATTATATTTCTCTTTTCATTTGCCGAAATTTTCGCGGTTAGAAACTTTAGAACAACGATTTTTTGTATTAAAATTTACGATGTAGGTGATACCGATTTGTGAAATATAAAAAAGAGATTCGTTTCAGTTGTTCGAACTTTTCTTGTTTTCTACTAAAAATAATACATCAATTTATTATATATTTAATAAAATAAAATCACTTTAAGATTCTTTTTTTTCATATGTAAGAATATGTTGTATTAATTCCATTATGTTAATTTAGTTTTTGTTTTTCTCTTATAAAATTTATGTGAAAATGTAACATATTATTTGAAAATATTACATTAATGTGTTAATATTTGTCAATATTTATTAATACAATAATTCGAATAACGATAGATTTTAATTTATAATCAATCTATTATATTATTTTAATACATTAAAACATACTATAATTAGAATTTAATGTGCAATTTAAATTTGTGCACTAACTACACTTGGTACACTATTTAAGGTAAAAATTATAGATTAATTAGTTTATTGTATTAATACACTGCAAAAATATTTCATTTGTCATTGAAACAGCCTGATATTTTTTTATAAAATTAAATGTTTAAACGTTATCAAATAACCTTTTAGTAAAATAATTATCACTGAAACTTATTAATAATAAACTTTAATATCGTATAAATTGATAATATAATAAGAAATGTATAAATAAGCCAGTTTTTCAATTTATTCCTCAAATCCGATATGCATTTACGATATCATGTCTTACATATTAAATAATAGAAAGTGCATATATTTTTAATTTGATAAAAAATGAAATAAACGAATAAGGTTTCAAAATACTATTTTGAAAATATACTTTAAAACAATTTGTAATCTTCATATCATATTTCCCATTGCGAAATCAGATAAAACTATTTTTGTTTTGTAGTTAACATAATAAAATATTTATATGCATTGATTTTTATGACCAATACGAATATTGTCAGTGATAAAAATGATTTTACTTCCATGAAAATCTTTACATAGAAAACAAAAAAGATATACATAAACTTAATTTTTTGGTTTTGCTTTTCCCTCTTCGAATTTGCATTATTTTATTTTATTTGCTTTATTTTTCTTTGAATTTCCTTTAATAAGAAAATCATCTAACAGTTATAAATAAACTATATTTCTTGAAATAAAAATATCTAACCGCATTTTAATAGTTGCAAAACATAATGGCACATATAAACGATGTATAAATATACACATATATAAAAATAAATAAACTTTAATAAATGACACAATATGACATAATCAGCAATATTTGACGGAATTATTTAAAAAATGATATAGAGAATAATTCGCGAAGAAAAATATTAGCAGAAAAGATACCTCATTACATATCAGTTTCTATCAACTTACAATTATAAACTGTAAATTGTAAATAAGTGTAACATATTTTTTTAAATCAATAATTCGTTTTCCAATAATTTAAATGTATTTATGATTTTATTACATGATTTAAATATTCTTGTAAAAATGAAAAAATTGATAAGAATATGTTTAAGTAAGAAATACGATAGAAAACTAAAAGTTTAAAATATATAAAGATTATTAATATTTTTCTTCGCGAATAAAACCTGCAATATAGCAAAATTATATTTAAAAAATAGTTTGCAATTAAAAATAAACCTTGGCAAGAAATTGGTGCTTTTCAAACATTCTATATATCATATACGCATATAAATGCAGCATATGATGAGATGCTGTGTATGGTCAGATTTTAAGACTGTGTGGTCAATAAAATGATAAAATGAAATAATTTAATAGTCTTCTTTTTCAAACTCGTCCTCTTTTACTGAAAAATAATGTATAGTATTTAACAGAAGAAATTATACATATAGGAAAGGTATGTAGAAGTTGATGACACTTTTAATCTATTGTTAATTATTAATAAGTTTAAAGTGAAAACATTATTCACTTACCAAAATATGCTTTTATATTAATTTTTACTATTGTTAAAGAAATAATAAAGTAACGACTACATATACACAATTATAAAAATATTTTATTAATAGATTTCGTTTACGGATTTTTTAAGTGGAATATAAAAATGCGTTTAATAGGAATGAGTAAATTATGCCTTATGGAACATCAAGTTATATGTATCATTGTAACAATACAAACATTCATTCATCTTTTTGCACAAATTAGAAAAAACAAATTAGATGATTTAATGCACAAGTATCAAGTGATTAACGTTTCATATGCGATTTTATACGTTCAAATAAGTATACGTTCGGTACTGTGTTTATATACAAATATAAACGTTTTTTATATAAATATTATTTAGTAAACCTTGCAACTATGATATATATGAATAAAATCTTTCTGCTACTTGTTTGATAGGTAAATTAAGAAATAAATATTTCAAGTAATGCATACATCTTTAAATGATATAAAACTATTGAATAATATAATAATGAAATAACATAAAATTTAAAAATCTTTTGACTAGTAACAAATTTTAAGTGTTATTCAGAATGAAACAAATTAGTGAAATATAAATTATTCGAGAAATATATGCTATATACCACAGTAAATATATATCTTTCGAGTCTATGTATGAAAAAGCAAATAAAGGAATAATTTAAGAAAACATTATACCTTGATCCAGACTACATTAAACAGCCAAATATGCTCAAATTACTTTCAGAACAATTATTGCTTGTGTATGTTTCAACATTTATATTAATTAAATATCTAAACTCTTAGACACATGTACATCAACAAAGGCAATGCTAAATTGTCAACCTGATTTGTTTGTGCTTCAACAAAAGACAACAGAATACTTGATAGCAAGCTTCGTAAAAATAACCAACCATTATTGATATAGCCTATTAAAAAAATACAGATTAATTTTGTGGTATACTATAAAATATATTTGAAAAATAATGATTTATGTATTTTAAAAAATATATTATTATAATGTATATAATTTAATATAATATATATAAATTTAGTTTATGAAAATATAAGAGAAAATTTTTAAATAATACATACCCATAAATATTAATAAACATATTAATCCAATTTGACTAAGAATACAAGCAATTGTTCCTTCAATAGACTTATCTGAATTAGGCCATTTGTGGAAGCCCCATTTACTACCAATGAAACTAGCAGCAGTATCCCCCACACCAACTGTTAGAATACCACTGAGCAAAGGTAATAATGAAAGATTGTTGGTAGGCATCCAAAGAGGAAAAGATAAACCACAAAATAAATATAATGGTGTCAAAGAAACCAAGTTATCTTTCTCATCAACAAATACAGAAAATCCTTGCTGCAGTACTTTTCCAAGAGGTGGTATTCTTAAGTACCTCATCAACTAAAAGAGTAAAAAATTATTAATAAATTTAAAATATAAAAAGATATTTAAGAATATTTTAACTGTACTTTAAAACAATTTGGTTTCTTAAAATGAATATACCTCAAGAAATACAAATAGTCCCATTATCAAACCACTAGCAAAATACAGCAATGTACGTTCATATATTAAACCAGGTATATACACAAGTACAGCTAATAAATGAAATATTTTTCTAGTTGAAGTTGTTGCTCGAAGATTCAATGATACTTGATAAATAACAACTATTACACCTAATAATAAACATACAGCCCAGTATGCAATTAAAATGATCTGTAATATTTACAATCATGAAAAATGACTTCATACTTTTTCAAAAAATATAAATTATTATTATGTATACCTTATTTGTTTTATTACAAATGAAGTAAAACATCCAAATTAAAGGATTTTGGTCCAATAAAGCATACATTGATGGTAAAAATACAATTAATAAAAGGGTGATTGTAAATATATAAAAATTTTTGGTCACGTGAAACATTGAAAAATAACTAGATATTAAACATATTGATATCACATATAGTATTGCAACCTGAAATTATACTTTTCAGTTATTAATTATATTTAATTTAACGTTTGTAAAAAATTTCTTTAAAATACCTGTAAAAAGACTGTTGTAATATCATCATCATGAATTGGTGGCAAGTGATATCTTAATGGTAAATTGGTTACTACAGACATTATAAACAAAATACATCCATGCATAACTGCTGTTGCTTCTCCAATTGTGAAGCAATAAGAAAATGTAGACATCAATTGCAAAATGCCCCAGGTACCTAAACTTCCAACACCTAAGCCCCATATGACGCTCACCAGTAATCCTGTTCTTATTTATCAATAAATAAAACAATTTGACTATAATTAAAATAAATTAAATTTATAAAGTGAATAAGATATTTATAACAGAGATGAAAAAGATTTATTTAAAATATAATGTAACTTACAGTGACTTAAACAAATTATAATATGAGATAGAATACATTTTAATTTAACTTTAATTAATTCATAATATATTAAAAAATAATAATATTAAATTGATATACCTTTATTTGCCACAAAAAGGTACAATAAAGATGTTATTATAGCTGGTAAAAAATATATCGCTTGAAAATCTCTAACTGTTACTTTTTCAGTTGATAATCTCAAATATAAACATATAGAACAAACAACAAGACCAATTCCTGTGAGACCAACAATAAGGCATATTTCAGAATAACTAGTATCTTCTTTCAATATAGTTAAAATTGCACTTAGACCTACTAATGTGCCAAGCCATAGTCCAGTGTTAGTATTTATCCTGAAAATATATTTTTATGTTTTTATTCAAAATACTACAAATTAAAATATTATCAATTATTTTATATACTTAACCAAAAATACATCTTCATAAAGATATTTTTATTATTATTATCATGTTAAGATGACATATATTATAAATATTTGAATTTCTTAATATATTAGACAAGTTTCTTAATATACTAGACAATTTTAAACAAAGTAAATATAAAATATAAAGATATTAAATAATTCATATTTTTAATAACCTTCGAGGTTAAGTCATGTTGATCTTTACATTATACATTTAATAATATACATACCGATGTTTTATACCATTATCTTCTAAGCTGTGTAGTATACTCTTTTCAAAATGTACATATTTTTGTAGAAGGAATTCCATTATATATATAATATTTAAGAAATACACGTTTTCACACCGTTAGTAACCACACCCTCACGTTCTAACGTGTGATCTATCTGGAAAGGTCATTCTTTCTCCGTCACATTTTCCATTCTTGCGCATATGATTAAATACGTAATAAACGTGACGAAATAGCTTAAAGTATAATTCTGATTTACCTTGTAATAAATCTTAAAATCTTATTTTAAAATTTTTGGTATTTTTTAACATCATTTATATATTAATACAAATATAAATACTATATTATATATTACTTTATATACTATTATTGAGTTAATATATAATATATGAGACAAAGTTATCATAGTAAATATTAAATTTAACAGTTATTCACCTTATATAATACAAAATTTAACTTTCTTTTAATAATAGAAAAATAAAGGTAAAATTGATCTAACAAAAAAAGATAAAGATATAATAACTGTATCATTTATTAAATATTTATAAAAATGATCAAATGAATCATAAAAACGAAACAACAAACTATTATTTTACTATGTAAATAATTGTTGCATATATCATATATTATTTAACAATATAGAATATCATTTTATACCTTTTACTCGCATAATTTAATAAGTATATTGATATGAATGAAAATTTCAAATGAAAGTCAATAAAAGAACATTAAAAAATTATATTCCTGCAGTAATTTAGATGTATGTTGTCATCACTTTTTCTGTAACAATTAATAATCACTAAATTTAATTTAGTACTACACCATTTTTACTGTAATAATTAACAATTACTAAATTTATTTTATATTGCTTGAGTAATTTTTAAGAACTATTATTCTTAGCAAATGCAATCAATCCATTTGTTGATGAATCATGACTTGTAACTGCTTGGGTACTCTCCAATTCAGGTTCAATTAATTTTGCCAATTGTTTCCCTAATTCGACACTGTGAAAATAAAATGAATATATTTAATTATTTAATTATTTAAATACTTTCAATCATTCGAAAATGAAATTATTACTCACCCCCATTGATCAAATGAATTGATATCCCAAATAATTCCTTGCACGAAAATTTTATGCTCATACATTGCTTAAAAAGTATAATACAGTTAAATTAAATGACACTTTCAAATAATATTTTACATATTTCAATATTAAATATGAATTTACCAATCAAAGCTCCAAGAGTAAAAGGTGTTATTTTCTTTAGAAGGATGGTATTGGTTGGTCTATTTCCTTCAAACATCTTGTGTGGTAATAACAAATTTATTTGTTCTGGACTCATACTTGCATTTTGCAATTCAATTCGTGCTTCATTTTCATTTTTTCCTTTCATTAAAGCTTCAGTTTGTGCAAAACAATTTGCAAGCAATATTTTATGATGAAGACTTCCTTGAACCTAAACAATTGATATTTTATTACTTGTTATTGTATTAAAGTTATTATGTTCAAATGACAGTTTTCAACTATGAATTACAGAAACACCTTATTATGCGATTGTATTGGAATTAAAAAATCAGCAGG
>NW_016908922.1:116928-151183 GCF_001483705.2 Eufriesea mexicana
GAACGAGTCTAGTACCCTGATGTAGTAACTGATAAAATGCATGTTGTCCATTAGTACCTGGCTCTCCCCAAACAATTGGACCTTAAATATTCAATATTTTTGCACTTTGAAACTTATATTTTCCTTACATATAAGATAATATTTTCTATTATACTGTAGATTCTTTCTGTTATACTATAGAAAATATTCACCAGTACTGTAAGTTACAGTTTTCCCTGCTCGAGTAACATATTTTCCATTACTCTCCATATCTCCTTGTTGAAAATAAGCAGCAAATCTATGCAAATACTGATCATATGGTAATAATGCATGTGTTTCAGCTTTATAAAAATTATGATACCATATTCCAAGCAAAGCTAATATGACTGGTGCCTGAAAATAAAGTTTTATTATCCATGTCTTGCTTAAAACAATAAGAAAAAAATATGTAATTCTAATATTACATGTAAAAATTAAGTACTTGCATTTTTATCTAATGGAGCACTACAAAAATGTTGATCCATAAAATATGCCCCACTCAATAATTTTTCAAAATTTTCAAATCCAATAGACAAACAGATCGATAAACCAATAGCCGACCATAATGAATAACGTCCACCAACCCAATCCCAAAACCCAAACATATTTTTCTCATCAATACCAAATTCTTTCACTTTTTGATTATTAGTAGATAATGCAACAAAATGGCGTGCAACTGCTGTGGACTAGAGAAAAATTAATATATTTTGAAATTATTATATACCTTTAACATATGTTAAAATTATTAGTCCTACTTTCTACTTACATCTTTTAAAGCATCTAAAAGCCATATTTTGGCAGAAGTAGCATTTGTAATTGTTTCTTGTGTAGTAAATGTTTTTGATGCTATTATGAAAAGTGTTGTTTCTGGACTCAATTTCTTTAAGGTTTCAGCTATATGAGTTCCATCTATATTACTAACGAAATGAACTCGTGGTCCAATATGAAATGCTTTTAATGCCTCTGTTACCATCAAGGGTCCCTATGTACATAACAATATTAATAAAAAAGATCTATTTATGCTTTTTATAAATACAATTTATATGACCTACCAAATCTGAACCACCAATTCCAATATTAACAACATCCTCAATTGGTTTACCAGTAAAACCTTTCCATTGTTTAGAAAGAATCTATATGACATAAGATACAAATATTACATTGTAAAATTATTATTTTAGAATATTGAAAAGAATATAACTATTTTATATTTAAAGAGTGATAATAAATATATGCATTAATTTTACCTCGTTAGTAAATTGTTTCATATGATTCAATACAGCATTTACATCTGGCATTACATCTTTATTATCAACTAATATTGGTTTGTTATCTCTGTTACGCAAAGCAATATGTAAAACTGCTCTATTCTCCGTAAAATTGATTTTTTCTCCTTTAAACATAGCATCTCTTGCAGCTTCTACTTCTCGTACTTGTGCCTTGAAGTTAGTATATTACATTTATAAATATAATAAATTATTATTATGCATATATGACATTTAAATATAGTTATATAAATTTCTTTCCGTTATAAAATTAATGCAATATAATTTTGATAATTACACAATGTTACAATACATACCAATTCCAATAATAATTGTAATGCTTCTTCAGTAAGACGATTCTTAGAATAATCAAGCAAAATTGGTCCATCTTCAGGAGTAGAAATTTCTAGGCTAGTCAAATTATAAATTATTGATAAAGTGTGGCTTATATAATAATGTATATAAATAGAAATTTTTTAATAATCAAAGTCTAATTTCAACATCTTAAAGTTATTCTTTATGATATTTTAGTGTACAATATGTAACATATTTTATATCTGTTTAAAAGAGCAATTACTATGTATGAAGAAATAATCATTATTAAAAATTTAAATAAGAAATAATAAAAACATACTCATTTATATTATATACATAAACTATACAAGAAAAAAGTTGTAATAATTTTATTTCATTTTTAAACAAATAGCCTTTGAAAGGTCATGCTAAGGTCATATGTCAAGGACTGATGAAACTTACCTAAAATTTTCAAAGCGTTTTGGATTTTGTTGAAAAAGATCATGTATTCTAATTTTTGATCCATTCGCATTGAAATATTGTTGCAATTTATCCCATATTAATGTGGTTGTTAATTCTGGTTTTGGTTTCATCTTTCTTTCTTTTTTAATTTAAGAAAACCGCGCTATGAGACACAAACTTCGAACTCGTGATCTACGTCTAACGACTCACATATAAGATATGTTCTACCAATGTTCCTTAGACTTAAGCTGCTTTCCAACAAAATTATATTTTACAATACTTTCATGAGAATGTTGTGTGTGGATATCTTTAGAAAAAGTATCATTATATTAGAATTGTACTGTTTTTAAATATAGCCATTGATATTTTCATTTGATAAATACGCACAAATTTACAACAAATACTAATTAAACAGCGTCAAATGAATTAAAATTAATAAAATAAAAAATTGTTTAGTTGCAGGTTCTTTTTTTAAATTTTCTTACTATTTTGGACCTAACATTATATATAAAAATAACATAAAAGATAATAACTTTTTTCCATAAATTTGATAGTTTTCTTTTATTTAACGTAACAAATAATTTTACAATATTCCTAATATAATTTTTTTATGATACTCAAATATGATAATAAATTTAATTATTAAAATTTAATGACGATGATTTTAAAATATATTCCTTTTAAAAAATTCCATACTTTATTAAAAATTTGACAATTTTAAGACTTGAATTTGCATGAATGTTAAATATGTGGAACGTAAATTGAACCACGCATATAGAAGGAACGAAGGAACAATACGATATGTCCCAAGTGAATCGAGTACTATCGAAAACTCTGGAGTCTAAATTTTTAGGCTACTTTTCAAAGGAATCTGATCATTCCATTTTTTTATTACACTATATTATTGTAAGTGAAGTAATAAAAGCTGCAAAAGAAATTGAATTCCACTAATCTAGTGGATTGTTTTTATCTCAGGAGCAAAAATGGTAATTGACTTTTGTTTTGACTAGTTTAAGTCATGATAGATATTTGATTATTTATGTGGAATTTAACTTTCATATTTATAATTGAGAACACATATTTTAATAAATTTAAGATTATTACTTGGTTTATGTCCAATTTTAGATATTGTAATATCCTTATGTTAAAATACATATGTTTATCGTTTTTATATTGATACAAAAAATGTAAACATTTATTTTTAAAGTATCACGATAACATTATAAAATTTTTTATTATTAGTATATTCATACAATATAACCAACCAAATATTTAGAGAATAAGAATCATTAATTTATTAGCTATAAATATATCTTTATTTTACTATTCACAATAAAATAACTAAATTTTAATATATTTCTTGTCTGCTGTAGTCTCACACAATATTACTTGTTCAACCAGGTAATAGACCTGAAACAAGGACATATTCTGATTATGAAAGTGTTAATGAATGTATGGAAGGTAAGAAAATTCTATATTTAAGTTTCATAATTTTTAATTAAAACATATTTTAACACAAAATATATTTATATGATTTAAATAGAACAAAATAAAGAATTTATTTATCTAATATAGGTGTATGCAAAATTTATGAGGAGCACTTAAAGAGGCGAAATCCAAACACACCAACTATAACTTATGATATCAGTCAACTATTTGATTTTGTCGATCAACTTACAGATTTATCATGTCTTGTTTATCAAAAATCCACAAATACATATGCTCCATACAATAAAGATTGGATTAAAGAAAAAATATATGTTTTACTACGTCGAGCTGCAGGACATAGTGAATAATTAACGAATAAAAATAGATATATGCTTTTGTGTATAAGACAAATTAACTTTAAGTAAAGATCTATACTACTGTTTGTAATAATAAATACATAACCTACAAAGAAACTGTACTATTATATTATGAAACAATCTCTTTAATGTTAGTTTTAGATATAATAATTGCTTCTTATTTCACATATACATGTATTTATAATAAAATAGTTATGTTTTTTTAATCTTGTATTATATTTAGTTAAATGTGAATATTAGTCCAATAAAATATATATTTTTCTTAACATTAAATAAATTTTAATATTTTGTATTATGATAAAATGAATTTATAGATTGATAATTATTAAATGATGATTTGAAAGATAAGACAAATTATGTAAAAGAGTGTAAATTACTATTTTAAACATGATTAAAAAGAATTAAGTATTCAAATATGTATTGAACTGGTTCTTATTTAATATTTATCATTCATTTAGCTTTTATAAAGTAGAAAAACAGGATACCTATGTAGTGTATAATTTTTTTAGGTTTTTTTATTCTAATCTTACTTTGTAAAACAAATGAAATTTTTGTAAAGTATATGTTAAAAAATTAATTTAATATGAATTTAAAATAATAAAAAATATCCATTTGTGTTTCAATAAATTTACAAAAGACATTAATGAAATTATGGATCGAATTTTTCAAGAAAAACTTTGTTTTGGATATTTTTGAGGACAAACGTTAATATGTATTAAAACTAATGTAAAATTTAATAATAATGAATAACGTAAATGAAAAATATTTATTTAATATATATTACATCTATATCGATATGTTTATATAGATGTAATTTTACAAACAAGTTATATGTCATATATATAATATAAACAAAAGTTATAATGTATCTCAATTTTTACTTTTATGATTCATAGTCATTAGTAATAGCACGTTGTGTTCAATCACTTATCGATATATATGTTTGACATGTACGTACACACGTATATCTATGTACATAGTGATATAAAAGTATGTAAATTAACATGTTGGACTCTGTTTTACGCATTGCGTTTATACATCAGCTGTCTACCATTAGATACAGTTTTACTGAGCCACGAGAATAAGAGTTATATAAGATAACGATGCCTAAACGAGTTCATTTGTTGAAGGAAGAATCTCAAATCAGTTTTTAGATAACATTCAACTACTGTAGAGAACGATTGCCAATTCGTCAATTAGCTCTTAATGTTGCATTCTGTCGTGAACAAAACGTTAAATTTCAATCAACGATAGTGCCATTTAATTTATCATTTATAAACAACAACAAGATATTTGTGACATTTTGTACTGACAGATGGATGCTGTATTGTAAATCAGCTTTTTTTTATCAATAACAAGTGTTCAGTAGTGCTTAACATTGACAAAAATTGTTATTTTTTACATGCATTAAATGTATGAAGCATCTATGTGACAAAAATTTTATATTTTATAATCACGTGATTTAAAAATATCCTATGATAAGTGACAGAATGTCTGACAGTAAGATTGAAATTGATCCTTTCAGTGAAACAGCTCTGGAATTTCAAAGTTGCGAAGGTAAAATTATTAATATTGCTCAAGACTATTTTTGTAAATTTTAAACATTATCTAATACGTAAATTCGTAAACTTTTTTAAATAATATATTATTTAATATATCTCTCGTTAATAAGAAAGAATTCGTATGCTTAAAATACTTGCAATATATATTCAGTCGATACGCGAAGTCAATATGCAGTAGAATTTGTGAAAATTATGCGAACTTGCTACAAATAAAATGTTTATGGTATCTAATATATAACAAAACTTAATTAAATTTATTTGAATTTTGAAATAATTTATGAATTTTATTGATAATTAATTAAATAAATATTTTTATAAAATTGTATTTAATATTGTTTATTTAGCTTTTTTGTAAATAATATTTATAATTGAACCATATCTTTCATGTATTACAATTCTTTAAATTGTTGTATATTAAGAATAATAAAATATTTATTTCACATTTTTTTAAATTATAGTTTATATAGTTTGAAATTGTAAATAAATGACAAATAAAATAAATTAAAAGAATAAAAACCATAAAATTGTAATTGTTTAATTAATACTGTTAGATTTATTTTATTCTAATTTAAAATTGTGATATTTAAAGGAGTTACAGAAACAACCATAGAATCAAATTCAAAGGAAGAATTACAAAATGTAACAATTGAAATAACATATGCAGAACCTTTAACTGCAGAACAAATACGATGGTTTTATAAAGATGGTGTAGATAAAAGATGGGTAGAATTCTGTGGATATGATAGTTTAAGAATTGAAAATGCTTGGCATAATTATCAAAATTTACTTAGTAAAAGTAATGATGTAACTAACAATCCACCTCCTATTGGAAAAATTGTAGTTAGGGGAGGAATGTATGATGTAGAATTAGATAAGATGAAATGTGTTTCTATTTATTGTCCAGGTATATATTTTATTTAGCTTTAATTTCATCATTTTATTCTTGAAGCACGATTTAACGAAGTAAAAATAAATATGAATGTTTAAATTAATAAGAACTCCTATATTTAAAAATATATAATATATAACAATTTTCTTTTTATTTTTTCACTTTTGCGTTAAAAACATTTGTAATTTATTAGATGTTTCATTTATAACATACTTGCATATTATACATGATTTTATCTAAATCAATATAATAAATTTTAATTTTATTTGGAGGTGAAGAATGGGAAATAATGAGAGGAACTTGGTATTATGATGGCAGTTGGTTACCTTTAGAATCAGAGCAATCTAAAGTTATAGAAGAAGTTCATCTTAATCTTTTTCAAAAGCAATTTTCTGGTCAATCCACTTCAACTTGTGATACACCTTCTCACTCTTATAAAAGTATAAACTTTCTTTTAATTTTATGTTATTGTATACAATGTAATTAGGAATTAAATTTTTTTTATTTCAGTATTACACACTGAACATTTTCCAGAATTTCATGTTGATTGGCATAGTATAAATGATGTAGTATTATACAGTGAATATAGACATAGTAAATTAATGCGTAGTGTTACATCAAAACTGGGTTTTGCAAAAAGTAAGTATTTTAAAAACATATTTATAATGGTTATGATTAAAAATTTGTGTATTCCTTAAAATGGATATCATAGCAACAGGCTATCAGTTAAGAAGAGGATATAAGGATGCTGCTGTAATGGAGGATAAACCTCACGATATTGATCATATAATATTTGTAGTTCATGGAATTGGTCAAAAAAGAGATACTGGAAAAATTATTCGTAACACAACATTGTATGTAGAAAATAGAATTTTATATAATATTTTATTTAATATTTAAATATAATTACATAATTTTATTTAACATTTAAACAGGTTTAGAGATTGTGTAGATTGGTTGAAACAAAAATATTTTCCTAATTCCAATTATAGAGTAGAATTTTTTCCGGTTGAATGGCGATCATCATTAAAACTTGATGGAGGTATGAAATTGCCTTTTCTAGTGTATAGCAACCTTTTAATTGATGAATTTTTTATTTTGTATTTGATAAAATATTTGTTTAGGTATAGTAGAAGCTATCACACCTTTTAGCGTAGTAAGCATACGGGACTTGTTAAATACATCAGCAATGGATATTCTCTACTATACAAGTCCTCTTTATGGAGGGGAAGTAAGAGCTGGGTTACAAAAAGAGTTAAATAGATTGTATTTTATGTTTGCTAGTCGTCATCCTGGTTGGAAAGGAAAAGTTTCAATTCTAGCACATTCTTTGGGATGTGTAATTGTTTATGACATTGTCACAGGCTGGATGGGTCCAGATACAAGACCTCCATCTCCAGAAACACAAGAAGTTTTAAAACAACGATTACAATTTCCAGTGAGTATTATTCCTCATTGTATGAAGATTTATAATATAATATGAAATATTTATATATAATAAAAACAATTCAACGTTATATAATATTAAAAAGTTTTAAATTAAATACTTTCATAATTTCAGATTGAAAATTTATTTTGTTTGGGTTCTCCATTATCAGTATTTCTTGCATTACGTACTCCTCCATCCAACAGAACAGATGTGATGCCTGAAGGTTTATGCAAAAGATTTTACAATATATTTCACTGGTCTGATCCTGTAGCTTATAGAATGGAGCCACTTCTAGAGAGAGGATACAGCAAAATTGAACCTGTTCTTATTCCTCGATACGGAGGAGTTGATGGACAACAAACAGAACAGTCACCTCCAACAATGAGTAATGCTGACCAAAATTTTTCTCCTACAGGTATATAAAATATTTTTTATTTATGTTCAGAATGTCAATTCCTTTTTCCTTAAGTTTAATATTAATTTAATGTAAGATATTTGATAATAGATAATGATGAAAGAGAAGAAAATTCGGTAGATATATCTAATCGCACACCAGACAAAGGTTGGAGTCTTTGGGGCTTAGTTAGAGCTGGTTGGAATGTTAAAGAAGGTGTTTCTACACCTATTCAACCAGGTCAAGGTGAAGATATATCATCTTTATCATTTTAGTTTATCAAAAGTAATATTAAAAATATCAAAAATTTCATGGTAAAAAATATAATTTAATATTATTTTCTTTCTATTAGAATTAGCACAACGATTGGATTATGTACTTCGAGCAAGTTTAGGAAGAAATTATTTATATACATTAGCAGCGCATACAACATATTGGAGTAACTATGATGTAGCTTATTTTGTGCTAACAAGACTTTTTCCAACACTAGAAACATGATGTTGGTTTGTACATTTAGAATGAAATCAATTAGATTTTATTAAAATTTACTAGTCCGTTGTAGGCCTTTAAAATTTAATATTGAAAATGGGCCTACTACCAAAACAATCTGTGATAATGAGAAAAACGATACAATAATGTTATAAATTCTATGTAATCGTTTTATATCGCTCGCTTTAAGATTAATGTGGTCGAGTTTCACAATTAAAAAGCTAAAATGCGATTTTACATATTACAAACAGTATATTACTACAATTATTTAAATAGTTAAAATAATTATTTAAATAATTTAATCTTTTTAAATTCTTTGTCGTTAAAAAGATAAATTTTATAGTTTATGTTAAATATACAAATATAGTTTATGTAAAATATTTGTTTAAATTACTACATCATTGAATAATATAGTGTAAAAAATCTGTATTATACGAGACATTCTATATTATTGAAGAATTATTATTTATACTTACTTTTTAATTGTAAGATTAATATTACAACTAATAATATTAAAATGTGCTTTAAGAGATGTTAAAAAGTTGTAGTTAATTATCATAGCAATCTAAAATAATGAGTCTATATTATGGAACGTCTTTTTATAATAAGTAATAAATAATACAGGTTCCCATTTCTATTTTTAAAAATTAATATTAACATCAAATCGCAATCCTACATTATATTGTACATATATATTGCTTCGTATATTTTATAGCATGAGAGAAATGAAATTTATTTAATAAAATTTAAATTAGTTATTTTAACTTATATAAAATTAAAAATTAAAATTAATGTACATTAAATACTTTTTTCTTTGATATATTAACAACTTATTTTGTTATAAAAGGTGAAACTCGTCCTATATATTGAAAGTTTATGTAAAATAAGACAAAAAAGTATTTGTTAAACTGTATCAATCGAACCGATACGTAAAACAAACAAAATGATATCAATATATTATCCTTGCTACTTCTAATAGCAAAGGGTAATGATTTATGGTTATGTTTTAAAAAGTTTAAATTTTCTATTAAATAATAAAACATTTTTTGTAGTACATTAGTAAATATATTTCTTCAATATTAATTATTCTGTACTTTAGAAGTTCTTTCTTTAGTTTTGTAAAACGTACAAATTTTTTAAAATCTTTCTACATATTAAAATTATATTATTTCATCAAAACTTTACAAAAAGGTTAATATTAAGCATAATTCCATTTTGCATTCTATTTTATACCATTTTGTTTGTTCTCTAAATAAAAGAAATATTTTTTTATTATAATTTTATGTATAATATTGTATAAATTTGAAAAAAAACATTAGTGACACACATTACTACTGTATCTTTTTAGTAGATGCAAAGAATTTAAAGTAGAATGATTATAATTAAAGTCTTAACATTTATTTTATCAACATATTTGAATATTGTTGACATATTTTAGTAATGTAATATTCATACAAATATTATTGTGATTATAAATAATATTTACATATTATTATATGTAAATGTGTTCACACTATAGATTATAAATTTATCAGTTTCTAGAAAATTTAATAATGGTGCACTTCTTAATGACTGTTATGTAACAACAAATTTTTAAGGAGCTTTGTCTACAACACACAGTTTGGTAGCATGACAATAATATTATGTAATTATTCCAAAGATTAATATCATATCAAGTTTTAAGAAATAGACAACATAATAGGCGTGTAGGAAAAAGCCTCTAAATTAATAGTGCAAAAAAAAATTGTTAAATAAGATACATAATTTAAAATTAGCACTAATAAAATATATACATTCTTTTATTAAAAGAATTTCAGATTTAATATTTCAATAAAACACTTGATAATAACATAAAACACATGTATGCAATGCCAAAGTTATTAGAATGCATAATTAAAATTATTTGATTTTAGATATTTATCCATTGAAAATATACATAAATATATGATACATTTACATGTTAATAAACATATTTTTTTTTAGAATGAAGAAGATATTTTATTTATTCTTACATACCTAGATTTTTGCTATGATATATATAGATAAATATTTTTTTAGTGTAATTATAATTTTTACCAAAGACAATAAAAATATATATATTATTTATTTTATTTCAATTTTATAAGAATATTGCATGTAATTGATTTATATCACTTATGCGATTTTTTATATTTATATAAAAATAAGTAATATAGAAAATTGAAAAAAAGAAAATTCCATAAAAATTACAAAATTAAATTTAGTTATTTCACAAACCATAATTATCTTCTTTCAAAACTATAGCACACAAAAATAACATTAAGAAGAATATTGTGAAAGTATTATGTAAAGTATATTAATTTTTTTATATGATATTACAATGAAAATTATATTTAATTACAATTTTATTGTAAAATACAAAAAGGTGCATTTCTTGTTTAGATTTTATATTAGATATTAAAATTACTATATAGTACTATATTATTTGATTAGATAATATTATCTTTATATAAATACAAAACAATATTTATATTAAAGTTATTCAAATAGAGTCGTTATATAAGAATGAACATATATTTAATAGTAAAACCAAAAAAAGGAAATATTTGCATAAATATGTATTGTAAATATAATTTTCATCATAATCAACATGTACGAACATTTATTCTCCTCTTTTTCATTTAAACATGATTCATTATAAAATTAGTTACAAGTTAAAAAATTAAAATTATAATGTAGTTTCATGAATGACATAAATTGATTTAGAATTACACGAGTAAATATCAGAGACATTGTATATATGTATATATGCATATAGAGTTTCATGTAGCAGTCATTCGCAGTTTATGATTTTAGTTTTAAATCATTTTGTACTTTGAACTGTTAAAAGTATGTTATATCATTAGTAAACGATTAAATAATAAAATCAGACGTCTAACAATGGAAATTATATTATTAATTTCTTTGATAATTCCTATTGCCGGTGATCAGTTTCTGTGACGCGTGATGAACGTTTTATAAAAAAAGAAAGAAACGTTGTATATTTATAAATTAAATGAACATATTTTTCTTTTGTTAAGATACCAAAAATGCTTGTTCTGTGGATAGAGTGTTAATGAATAATAAACGTGAATAATTCATTCGATCTCGAATATAGTTGATAGTAAAAAATACAGAAAAATAACGGTATTCTACTATGTTTATATAAAATTTATCATTTTTGTTACATGTGTTCATACATATTGTTTGTTTAATAAAAGGATAGTAATATATGATGTTACTAATAATAACTATATTCTTTAGCAAATTAATGTATACGGTATTTACAGCATAATGCATAATAATTTAATAGCTGCCACCATCGGTTTAGCCATTGGTGTTATAAGTGTAACTGGTATTTTTATTTATCATAAAATTTTTGTAAAACAATATAGCACAACAGTTTCTGTACAGGAAACTGCCAATAAAAAAATTGATGAATTACAATCAGAATTAAAAGCTTTAAGGTAATGATATAATTTCATATAAAATATTTATTTAAGTATTTTTTAAATTTATATGTTATTCTACAATATCAATAAATATTTAGTTATAGATTGTAATTTTATTTTTTTAAGGTTACAACTAAAACAACAAAAAAAGAAAAGAAAAATTTCAAGAAAATTTAATTCTAACGATAGTATATATACTGTAACAGATAATGACATAGATGTTGATGGTTTTTCAACAGAAACTGATATTGGAGATGATGAATTCTATGACTGTTCTGATGGTGAAAGTGTTGCTAGCGATAATGACTTAAGGTTGGTATAATAATATAAATATATGTAATGTATGTTAAATTTAAATAAGTAACACGTATGAGGATTTGTAATTTATTCTAGTAAAAATGAGAATCCATTTCCTGAAGAAACATCTTAAGAATATTTAAATTATGCTATTTAATTCATGATTTAAGCATGATTACTTGTACTAATTTAGAAAGTTAGAATTTGATCATTTTGGCAAATAAAGTTATTTTAAAAGTGTAAAAGGAAGAGATTATATGTTCAGTAATATAGGATCTCAGAGGAACTGAATCAGTTGGACATAATATTTAAAGAGATTGATGAACAAGTAAACGATCAATTTGGTGTCAAGACTTATCATAAATTGCAAACATTGATAAAATCTTCCCAAGACAATGTAGAAATAGTATGGAGATTTGCAAGAGCTAGCTCTAGTTATGCAGAATTACAAACTGATAAAAATGTTAGAAGGATAATTATTCTTGAAGGTATGTGTAATATGTTAATCTATCTTTTTTCTACATAATATAATAAAAACAAATTATCTTTTTGATAGGAATCCAACAATGTGAAAGAATTATCGAAAATCGAAATCCTGATTTGTATAAGTGGTATGCTACCCTCATAGGATTATATGGAGATTATTTATCAAAAATAGACAAAATAAACAATGGCATTGTGTTTAAAAATTATGTAATAATGGCTTTAGAAATGCGACCAGATGATTTTGAATTACAATACCTTCTAGGAAGATTTAAATATGAAATTGCTAATTTAAGTTGGATTGAGAAAAAGGTTTATCTCTTAATTTAATTTATTATATAGCTTTAATATAGAGAAAACAGTATTTTTTTTATAAAATTAAAACCTAATCTGAAATATTCTAAATTTTTCTTTCATTTTTTTTACAGCTATTATTTGGTAGAATTCCAAATGCTACTATTGAAGAAGCACTCAATTGTTTTAAAACTGCAGTAAAGCTTGGAAGTAAAAATTTACATAATCAGTTATACATTAGCAAATGTTATATTGGTTTAAAAAATTATTCACGTGCAATCAATTTCTTAAAAGACATTTTAGATAACCCAATAGTAACGGCTGACGATGAAAAAGTACATACAGAAGCAACTAAACTTTTCAACGAGTACTCAGGATATTCATAGCGAAAAATAACGTATTTGTACATTCGATTTGTATTCAATAATTATGCTATTTCCATATTCATATACAGATAAAAACAACTTTGTTAAACGTTAATATCGAATAATTTACAATTATTATATGATACATAGGTACTAAACCATATGCAATTTAATCTATTACAGTAGATATCATAAAGTCCTTATTTTAATTGAAATTTTATGATAAAATGTAATTTGTAAAGATCTGCATAAAAAATGCACATCACTAGTGCGAAGTTTTGTAAATTATTAGGATTATATATTGTGTACAATTTAGCAAATAATATTTTAGATATATAGAAAGCAGCATATAATACCAAGGCTTCTAAATTTAGTTATTTTCTTAAAACAATTTATAGGATTTATTATTAGTAGTATTTACTGTATACATCTTTTAAGTAAAATTTATAAAAAAATAATACACTTTTGTATAATTAAATTGCAGTGACTTATAAAAAGTATAGATCTCGAATGATTTGCCTTCTCAATGTTTATTATTCCAATAGAAACATCCTATATATAATGTATCTTTCGAAATTGAAATATAATTAATATCAACGTTTATTGTTATCTACATTTTTTTCTCTATGTGGTTTAAAACATTCCTATTTTACTTAAAACATGCTAAAAATAAAACACGGTATATATTTTAGTTATTCTTATATTGTTGTACTATTATTTTATTTTGTAATTATATATCTTTATATTAGTAACATAATTTAAATATGAAACAAAAATTATTAACACAATTACAAAAAAAAAGTAAAAATAAGTAACAAAAATTTTTTACATTATATGATATATATTTTTTTCTATATTTTTTCTATATTTGTAGCTTAATATTGTTATAATAGCATTTGTGAAAATATTGCGAGAATAAATTGAACTTGTAGACAATTATGGATTTTTCCCTTGTTTTAGTGGATCAATAATGGTCCAACACAGCATCCCAGAACTCAGTAGATACTGGGTAGAGAATGGGGCAAGAGGGGTAAAGCAGAAGAAGCCCTTCTAGTAAAATAGAAGTGAAGCCAAAGAAAATATTTCAGGAAGAAATAGTTAGCATTGAATGCTTGAAAAAAGTGGTTCATTTAGAACATACACATAACAAGGTAAGTTGTGTTATTTAAAATGTAATTGTACCTATAAACTTTTAAAGTTTTAATTTAATTTATACCAATATTAAATTTCTGTTGTTTCTATTGTTTTAGTATTAATTATTATCTACAAATGTAAGATTAAATTTTTTTTATAAATTCAAAAATACTTTGTTATCAACAAAAAGTTATTTTATGTGCTATCTTATAATATTTATTATATGATTTTTTTACGATTAATTATAAATTAATAATTTAATTAATTAATATAATTATTTTTTATGATTACGATTAATATAAATTAATTATGGATTTGTGAAGGTTAGTATTTTTAATAAATACATTTTATAAAAGATAAGTTTTTGAGCTTTATATACATACTATAATAATTACATATAAGTACTTCATTACATTTTTCTTTAAATATTTAAGACACAATTTGAGATGCGTGGACTTTTACGTGGAACTTTATACTGTGCTCTATGGTATGGCAGTATAGTGGCTGGTTTTTTATTTATCGCTTGCCCTCTGCTACCACTATTATTCTTTAGTCCTCCAAAGTTTCGAAAATGTGGCGATCTGTTACTTTCTTGTTGGGAGCTTTATTCCACAGTAAGCAAAATAAATGTCTTTTTTTTGTTATACAATTATAGTTTTCTTATGTATAAATTATGTAATTATTAGATAAATAAATTAATAATTCTTTATATGTTTTAGGCTCTATTAAAAGTATTTGGCGTAAAAATTTTTGTATCAGGAGACCATATATCTCCAGATGAATCTGCTATTCTTGTAATGAATCATAGGACGCGGATAGATTGGAATTTTTTATGGGCTGCAATGTATCAAGCATGTTTGCCTAGCATAGCAACTCATAGATTAAAATTTGTTTTAAAGGACCCTATACGACATATTCCAGGACCAGGTAATGTGACAAAATATATCAACAATGTTGTATATATTATGTGCAATTTTAGCAGTTATACTGCACATCTTACTATGCAATTATTTTCAGAATGATTAATTATTTAAAAAATTGTTTCAAGTAGAATGTACTCTATTTTGAGAAAAACATCCTACTATGAATAGAAAACTTATCTAAGTATAGTTATCAAAGAGATTCGAGGATCTTTGCTTTTTTTTTTTTTCTAATAAAAACCAAATACTTTTGTATTAGTTTCTTAAGGTCATTCTAGATAATTATTGTTTAAATTCTCTCTAGTTAAATAGAAAGGCTAAAAATCATCATAAACTTTTAGAAATATCTCTAAAAAATCTCATGTACATAATAAAATGTGACCATAAAAATGAAAAATTTCTGTTTGAAACATTTTTTTCAAATAATACATAGTTTGAAATATATTTACATAAAAAGACTATAATAGGACATTATATATATTATTATAAATAGTGTTTGCATTACTATATGATTTTTATATGAAGATCATTGAAAACTGAATTAAAAATTAATATTCTATTCTTTTTCCTTAAATAAAATAATGTTAATATCACAAAACAATATTTAGAATTCTAAAATATTATTGTATAATAGGATGGATAATGCAAATGAATGGTTTCCTTTATATAACACGTCGTTGGGAAGAAGATCAAAGTCGATTATCACGAACTTTGGATTACTTAGTGGCACTTGACAGACGTTCCCAGTTACTTATATTTCCTGAGGGTACTGATTTGACAAAAAGTAGTAAGGAAAAATCTGACAAATATGCAAGACAACATGTTCTACCACAATATTCTTTTATTCTTCATCCTAAGACAACAGGATTTAGTTATTTAGTTCGACATCTTCAACAAGCAAGTTACCTAAATGCTGTTTATGATTTAACAATTGCATATCCTGATTATATTCCACAGTCTGAATTAGATTTAATCAAAGGAAAATTACCAAATGAGGTACACTTTCATATTAAACGAATACCATCATCAGATATGCCAACAGATGATTTAACATTAAGGCAGTGGTTAGAGGAAAGATGGTTTAACAAAGAAGAAATCTTAAAACAATTTTATGAAAAGAAAGCATTTTCTGATGAAACTTGGCCACTAACAAGACTGTGTCCTTTACATATTGCATTTAGTTTCTGGAGCATTTTAACAGGTATTGTAATATATGTAATATATTATATTATAGTATAGTATAGCATATATATGTATGCTATACTATATATATATACCCGTTTTAAATAATTGTACTCGTTTTAAATAATTTTCAACATTTTTATTTAAAATTTTTTTTTAATTTTAGGGTGTGCAATACTTTTACTTATTATTTCACCAGTATTCCAATTATGGGCACTGATACATTCAGCTTTTTTCATAGCATTATCATTTTTCACTACTGGTTTTAATCAACTAGAAATGGGGTGGTATTGGCGTTGGAAAATGCATTTTCTTACAAAAAATATAGTAAATAAGATTCAAAACTGTTTAACGTAAGTAGATCTTAGTATTAAATCGTATTATTTATTTATTTCCACAGTTTTCTTACAGATATAGCAAAAATTCATAAATTATTTATACATTTATGACTTTGAAGTATATTAAAATTTATTTAATTTTTTCACATTAATAAAAATTTTTTATTTGAATATCTTTATATATTAAAAGCTTTAAATGATGTAATAATTTGAACTAGAGCACAGTATATGTGGAAATACTTACTTTATAAATGTATAAATCTAATACAAAACTCATTTACATATTTTGATGTAAGACAAGAATGTTCAATATTGACTGAAGTACATAATGGAATAATAATGATACTAGTCTGAAATTATAACTCTATGAAAGGTATAATAGATTTAGTTTAATGTTGTAGAAAAGTTGACCCTCCATAGATTACTGTAAGATAAATAAATAATATATAATTTTTTATTCTAAATATAAAATGTGTATGTGTGTATACACATATATACATACATATGTATGTGTGTATATATATTATACATATATATAAAAAATACAAATCAAAATAATTTAATTTTTATTTTGTTATTATCTGAGGCATTTTAATAACTGAAATTTACTGCATTTCATAACTTTATTCCTACTTTGATACATTTTGTAAACTATAGAGGGTTAAAGTTGACATTGACAAGTTTTTAAAAAAAAGATATTTTATGAATTGATATATATAGGATATTTTCCCATATTCAGTATTAATATTTATATAATATCATTTCAGACTACACACATGATAGTATTTTTTCTCGTGTTTCTAAAATTTGAATTAATAGTCTATTATACAAAATATTAAGATTAATAATTTACTATTATAACTGCAATTATAAGGAATTAACAAATTTTCAAAAATCTGTGTTTTATCTAATACTTAAAATATAATAGGCGTAAGCAATGTTGCGCGCTCATAAATTATTGTATATTGAAACTGGTGCTTCAATTAATGCCAAAATGACACCATTGAAGTTATGAACATTCAAAACCGTCTGCAGTTTCTAGCAGTAGGTATTTAACATCAAACAATAAAAGGAAAAAAAATTGTTAATTAACTTTGAATTTCAATTTAGTTCCGTAACTACCATTTGCAACTAATATATCAGTACTAAGTTCTACTTAATATTTCGAACATTTGAAAGAACTTTAACCTTTCGCAAACTGTTATCAGCAATACTTAACAGTGGAAGAATTCATTCTATATTGTTATTATATCGCACTGATTAACTCTCAAACGATTTATTTTTCATTAAGTTACACTTTTGGAAGCTGAAACACATACTTTTGAGCTTGATTGGTTTTTACGAGTGTGTTATATTGCTCCCGCTTACTATATATAACATATTAAGCGATATTCAACGTCACAATGTATAGTAAATAGTATAAATCCAATTATTTATTTTACTCATTTTAAAAACTGTATATTATGGAGAAATAAAACATTAAATTTATACAAATGTTGATTGTTAGAATCAATCGCGAAAAACTTTTCTGTAATTGTGCTTTATGTAAAATTTATGCATGAAATATGTATAAAAATATTGAGAATTTTAGATGATTATATATTATTGTCAGACTTTATAAATATAATATTAATTTAACAGGAATAGTTTGATATTAAGAAGTTCTAAATTAGGTATAATTCAGCTATGGTTTTTAAATATTTAAAGACATTATATACATTTTTTCAAAATTATTACTATGTGTGTTATAATGATCTTTCTACTAAATGCAATTTATATACTACTGTCAATTTTGGAAAAAATTTTGTATTTTTTTTTCTATTATTAATTTATAATATAATCATTGGAAGACAATGATATCTAATTTAAAAAAATATGTGTAATTTTGCAATAATTAATAAATTTGGAATATAGCGCCGAATTAAGCGTTATAATTTTATAAAGATGTTTACTCTATGTATAATGATACAGTGATACAATCAGTATTATATTTAAACAATGTAATAAACATCTAAATTTTTATTTAAACGAAGCTAGTATTTATTCTTCATTTTTGTTTAAAGCTGTAATTAAAATCAACCTAGCTAACAATGGATACAGTGCCTCATTATCTCATATTTCAAAGTACAAATGTACATATATGTGGTAAAATAAAATTACTAATATGAAAAACTTTTTAAATTCTACAAAATTAAAAATTCAATCAAAGTAAAGTATGAGATAGTTATGCACTTAAAATTTCATAAAGAGTGATGATTTAAATGTATTTAAACTATACGAAATATAATCTTTTATTTTTAGTATTGACTGAATTAATGTTCAAAAAACAATTTTACAGGTTTCAATCATATTCTAATGAAATATTAGTATTACAATTGAAAATATAATGAATGTAAATATATAAATGAAATGTGTAGAATGTATAGAATGTAATTTTTAAGTATTTGATTTTGTAATAGTAGTTGGAGCTCTATTTTCCTATAGTTATAGAAATGTTATAAGTAAAAGTGAATTCATGTGCCAAAAAATATGTGTACTAGTGTACTTTTATAAACATTATTCAAAAAACAAGATAGAGTTGTATAAGAATTTTAAAAACGTATCTGCTTAAATATTTTCATTTGTTAAAACTTTCATTGCCACTAACATTAAAATTTTACTTATATCGGTTTGTAAAATAATAAAAAAATAATTAGTTAATGTTAATTATTTGTAAATTTTAAGTAATTTATGCATAATATATTTTGTCTTTTCTGATAGTATATGTTTTAATCTTCATTTTTTGTATATTTTATACTATTTTTAAGACATATGTTTCAATGTTTGTATTACTTAAACATTAAATTATATATGTATTACATTTAACATTATTAGCAAAAAATGAACAAAAATTTATAAAAAAATTCAAAGTAATAAATTTATCTTAATGTATTTCATGCTGTGAGAAATATGAAGTTTAAAATATTAATTGTTATTGATATGAAATATTATTGTATAAATGTGTATGAAACTAGTATAGTAATACAAAAATAAATAGAATGTAAATGCAAAAAATACATTTACTCTTATATTATCATACACAAAGTTTTATTCTAATTATTTATAAAACTGCAATAAAGTGAGAAATTATAATTTTAATAGTTTTGTTTCAAAATCTATTCATGTATTTTTCATAATATTTTTATTTTTATAATGGATGTAAATTGATCTCTACATTTTCAAACGTTTATTTAAACTATCATTGAAATATTAATAACAAACAAAAGATCATCCTATACAATTAAATTATCTATTAATAAAGGTAAATGTTTGAAAAAATTCTTATAAGCACTCTGTATATAAATACAATTAGTTATTATGTGTGTGTGAACAATGTTATTAACTTGCGAAAAATATGTAAGGCTCATCAAACATATTAAAAAAACAGTATTTATTTCAAAAGAAATCATATATGTTTATTTGTTTTGTCAATAAATATACTGTCTAACACGATTTTTTTCGCAATATGCCTTGGATGATTCTTATAGAGTTACTCATTTTGAATATGAGCACGAGTTCAGTAAACAGAATTGTTGTATCAGCCAGTTTTTGAAAAAATCGAATTTTGATAAAAAAAACTTCTGATTTTTAATCGAAGCAAAGTATTACGTGAAAATTAGAAACGTTAGAAAACTTTAATTGGTCTTAAATTACACAAGAAAGAGCCCTAAATATATTGATACTCATGATTATAATATTTTGAAGCTGTGAATGATCATAAGTAGCCATTGAAGTTTAAAAATGTACCGATATACGTAGCTTCTACGTACTCTTTTTACATTTTCACGAAATATTATTTATCCACTATGAATTTGTTATACAGTACCGGATTCTGTAGACGTTTCTGAAAAGGAAGCCATCCAGCAGATATGTCAAAGCAGTTTTTGATTTGCACAAATCAAAAAAATATCCGTCGAAAACGCGTTCACAGCATTTTGCCGCCAAGGGGTCATCGTTCAACTGTTTCGCGTAAGCAGTGCCGTAGTAATGCTAAATCGACATATGCACTCACTTAACGTATATAAGAATAATATATTTTTTATGTATTCTTGCATATTTATTACAAAATTATCACGAATCGTATTAATTACTTTTAAGTTTAAGAGAAGAAATAAAGTATATATAAAATTAGAGGTCTCCTAAAATGCGTCTTTTTTTTCATTTAGCTAATTAATAACACTGTATCAACATTACTTGACTTTTTTTTTTATTTTTTATTTTTTTTTTTTTATAACAGTTAATAACATATGAATATCTAATGTATTTTATACATACTTCATTCTCCTCTTAATCTTAAAAGTAATTAATATTATTCTTAATAATTCCGTAATAAGTGTGCAAGAATACATAAAAAATGTATTACTCATATACATTAAGTGAGTGCATCTGTCGATTTAGCATTGCTACGGCACTTACGTGAAACAAACGAACAATGGCCGCTTGGCGGTAAAATGTGAACACGTTTTCAATGGATATTTTCTTGATCTGTATGAATCGAAAATCTCTTTGACATATCTGCTAGATGGCTTCTTTTTCAAGAATGTCTACAGAACCCTATACTGCATAGCAAATTCGTAGTGGATAAATAAATGTAATATGTAATAAATATAAATTAATGATAAAATGTAAAAATAGTACGTATACGCTACGTACATCAATACTTTTGTAAACTTCAATGGCCACTTATAATCATTTATAACTTCAAAATATTACAATTATGGGTATCGACTGTATTCGCAGCATTTTCCTGTGTAATTTGAGACCAATTAAAGCTTTCTAACGTTTCTAATTTTCACGCAATACTTCGTTTTGATTAAAAAATGGAAGTTTTTACAAAAATTCGATTTTTTTTTAAAGTAAGGAAGATACAACAATTTTGCTTGCGGAATTGTGTTTAGGACAAGTAACTGTATAAGATTCACCCAATGCATATTGCAAAAAAGAAAAAAGTTAAAATTCATTGGACAGTGTAATTAATTTATTAAATACTTTATATAATATTTCTTTTATAAAACGGATTAATTGGGCTTGGTATAGGACTTGCTTTTAATACACCTGCTAATGGTTTTTTATTTGCATCAAAAGGTATAGCTGGACTTTTTCGAATTTGTGAAATATATTCAGATGTGTGTTGTGCTGTATTACATTGAAGAGCAATTTTCACTCGTTTTTTAGAATTTGTAGTAGTATTTATTTTATGCTGTCCTTTTAAATTTATTGATGTTCTCTACAATAAAAATATATATTAATATCATATAATAGTAATTTGAAACAAATTATATAACAATTTCTAATACTAGAAAAGATTGAAGATTAAAAATGTGACTACTATTACGTATTTTACGAGAAAATTAATAAAAATATAAAAATATTTAATAAAAAAATGTATATTATATAAATACTATACAACTTACGTGTTTTTCATTCTTTAATTTTGTTAATATAGGTATCAGCCAGTTTTGTTGTTTATTAAATATATTATTTTTTTGCTCATGGTTATTTGAAACTGAGTTTTCAATCATTTTCATACAAGATTTCGTGTTGTTACCATTCATAGGAGTAAATAGATTTATATTATCAGAAACATCCCATTTTCCAGTAACTTTCAAGTTTGTTGGCTTTTTCTTTTTACCTTGTATAATAATGTTTAATTTTTTCACAGTTGTAATTTTGTTTCTTTTTAATTTTACTTTTTTATTTTCATTCGTATTCTCGATTAATAATAAAGGATCCTTCTTTAATTTGTGCCTACTATATTTTATATTAGTTTCACAAGTATTCTCGTTTTTTTCTTTTGTTTTACATTTGTTTTTTTTCACACTAAGATCGTTTTCATCTGATGTATGCGACTTGTTTAAAATATCTAAGTTATCAGTGAAATCTAATTTATGTTTTATTTTCCTTTTTTTTGTTACAATTTCATTTTCATCTCTTTTTACATTTTCGTTACTATTAGTTTCATCGTTAATATTTTCTAATTCTTCTTCAATAGGTTTATCACTTTTATCTTGCATTAATTGTCTATCATTTTTTATTTTACGTTTCTTTTGAAGCTTATCAGAATATAACTCTTCCTCAAATTTCAAAAGACGTATTGCAGCTGACTTTGTATCCATATTTTTCTTTTGTATTTTTGGAACTTTTATTTCTTTGATACCTAATGGCATTTTACCCTCTGATAATTCTGTAAATCTATAAAAACATTTAATAAATTAAAAATTATCATTAATATTACTAATATTTTTGTCAGTTATTAGTTGAACAATAATTAACATACTCATTAATAAGACGACGTAATTGTCTACGTGATTTTGTTGTTGATAAAGGATGAAATTTATACTGATTTAACAAAATAACTATTTCTTTTGCATCAAAAGGTATTTGCGCTAATTCGACATCTACTCTACCAGCTCTTGGATCTAGTATTTTTTCTGTATCACATTTCACTTGATTTTGTAGAAATTTTGTTTCTCCTATAGTAGTATCTTCATCTATTTCTTCATCTGACAGTTCAATTTTTCTCATAGCATCAATACAACCAGTAGGAAAACCAGCCTATATAAAATCAACAATATACATTATTATAAATATAAATAGAAAACTTTAATTTAAGAGACTAATATCAATACATACATTTTTCCAAGCTTTAAATTTTTCCATATAATCCATACCAATATTTGACTGAAAAATTAAATATCTGAAAATATGTCTCATAATATGTCTAATTTGTCTTTCATCGTCCATAAGTATAAAGTATGAGACAAATGGCTTAATAAGTTCTGTTACAACATTCTCTAATATATCACCACCACTAATCTACAAAATTAAAATTGTTAATATTAACAAATATGTTGATAAGTAGTAACAATGAATCAATATTTAATATAACAAACCTTTGAAAGTTCTTCTAGAAATACTTCTGTTATATGCATGCTAAAACCATCACATATTTTTGGATCAATCAATAAATTTTCTAACATTTTAGAAATAGCTTTTATCCATTCAATATTCCATAATTCTTCTTTACATTTTTGAAAAGTTTGTCGAATTATTCTTCGAACTAACTATAAACAAACATTAGTAATCTAAAATTTATGACTTTATAGTATGCAATAAATTTATATAAAAAATGTTTTATAAACGCTTACCATACAAAATTTATCTAACCTATATTGATCTATACCAAACCATTCAGTACCCAATGTTTTCAAAGCACACGTTGTATAAAGTAATATTACATCTTTAGCTTTAAAACAGTGTACAATTTTACTAAGAGATTCTGCTAGTTCTTCTTGAATTAAAGGTTTATCTGACATCCACATACAATAAAATAAACCTTTCCATAACCGCATAAAATCTGCTTCTGTGAAAGCTATAAAAATATAATATATATTTATTTTAGTAATATAAGTAAATATATAGTTAAACTATCAAAGGTTTATGAATGAAGATAAATTTTACCAAAGGAACTTTGGGAACGAACTGTTAACCATTTCCTTAAATTTTTTAATACTCTATTTCGAGTTACTTTATCATTGCTTGATAGTAATCGGGCAAATTTAATTTCTTGTGCAATAACGACTACTTTTTTATTTTTTTCATTTATTAAAGTTACTTGCTTCATACACTGCATAGATTTCTGCAATGGTGCACGCGTACATCGTGTCTTTTTAACCGCCATTCTTAAGTGTTGTATTTTTTCTTTTATATGGAATTCTTTTTAAAATTTTAACTTAAAAATATTTATTCATACTTCACATATTAATCCCTAATTATATATGTATATCTATATTATAATTACATAAATTGTAAGATCATATTTTACAACTTCTTATCAACACGTGAATTCATAATTTGTAACTTCAGTTCATTTATAATGTGTGAACTTCGTTCGAAACAATTCCAGTTCTACCAATAGTAACATTATTAAAATATTATGCTATCAATTTCGTACACACGTTGATTTAATTGAAAAATATTAAAAGTTCTCAACATTTATTTTATTTATTTAAAAGACAACGAAGTTATATATAGATTTTTGAAACTGTATTAAAAATATACAATTATATTGACTGATTAAATACTTTTCATTATTTACATTAATATTTTTAAATATCTAGAAACTGGACTTTAAGAATCATCCCCTACATTTCGGCGAGATACTAATTGCAAAAAATTGACGCGCTTGACATGCAATTTTTTCTTCAGCATGAAAAATTGAAAATTTTGTATATTATATCGTTGTATGTTCGTGTTCAATAAATTAATCAACAATGAATAAGGTATAATTTTATTGAATATGTCATATTTTATTTTTTAGAGAAATTAAATATTTTTCTGAGATCAATTGTTTACAAATTTCTAAATCTTTATTATTAATGTGTTTTAATATAATATAATTTTTTTATTATCTTTCAATATTCCTAATATGTATAATAACCATTAATAAATTATTCAAGCTGACAAATTAATTTATTAATCGACTAAATTGCAATATTAATGAAACAATAACAACAAATTTTTTTTATATGTAAGGTGTTTATTAAATCACCTAAATATATTTTTTTAAGATGTCAAGATATCCTTCGGATTGCAAAGTCTATGTAGGAGACTTAGGAAGTGGTGCAACAAAACAAGAATTAGAAGATGCTTTCTCTTATTATGGCTCTTTAAGGAATGTATGGGTAGCCAGAAATCCACCTGGATTTGCCTTCGTGGAATTTGAAGATGCTAGAGATGCGGAAGATGCAATAAGAGGACTTGATGGAAGAACTATATGTGGAAGACGAGCTCGTGTGGAACCATCCAATGGGAGAAGATTAAGAGATAGAAGTTATTTCAGAAGAGGTGTAGGAAGACTATTTCATCCTGAAGATAGATGTTACGAATGTGGTGAAAGAGGTCACTATGCTAGAAATTGTCAACGGCACAGAAATACTCGTAAGAAAAGGTAAGTATAAAACATGTCTATTCCGTATATATTCTATGGCATGCAAAAAAACATTAGACAAGTAAGCAAGAAATGTATATGTGCTACAGAAATTGACTTAACAAATATATGCTTAAATGTACAATGAAATTAACTTGTAATTATGAATTTTATACAAGGTTTGAATTTTAATATATTTTAAGCAGAATAATGTATAACACAAATATTAAGTTAGAAACTATCAACTAAAAAAATATTATCTTTTTCTAATTTAGTATATGAAACAAAAGAAATACATGATACAGAACAATATTCTATAATAAGAAGATCTTATATACTAAGCCAAAGTGGTTCAGTATCAAGAACGATACCGATGTAATACTGACATTTTTATAGGAGACCCAGCTGAACAGGCATACACATGAGAAATGTGTTGCTACTGAGATTCTCGTGAGATTCACCTTGGGTTCACTTTGTGATACTACGTAGTTACAGCATAGAGTACCCACATTCCTCGGGTTTCTTTCTGCATTCTACAAGCAAAAGAGGGAAAGACGGCCGATGGAGTGGCTAGTTCTGCACACTACAATACTTCTAACGACCACTGAGATCACCTTAAACTGAAAGTTTTTGCACATCAGCACTACTGGTATCTCTGATATTCTTCACTCGTCTTACTATCTTTGCCAAATTATCACAATAGATCTAATGGTCACTGAAAGATAAACTGTGAGTCATCTCATCTAGCCACTCTTCGTCCACACCTGACATTCGTGCAATTTCATCTGTATAAGTACTCATCTGTTCTCTTCTTCTTGGCATTGCTATTGTATACCCTACAACTGTCTGCTACAAACAGCTGTGAAAGATGGTACATAACTAGAATAATTATATATTGGAACAGAATAAATATTATTTGTTTTAAAAGTAGTATAGCATTATATTTATAATACCTGGGAGTTTAGATTAGTTTTATGTTTTATCAATAGTAATATGCTTCATGCATACAAGCAATTTATATATTGACATTTAAGCAAAAGAAAAAAAAAATAGAAAATATTACAAATAATGAACATTAATTTTTCAAACTATTATATTACATTAATATTTTCATAATTATTATTTTTATATGAATATGAAATAAACTGCTATAGTTTTCCTGGGTACTTGTCGCAATTTTTGCAAGCCCAATTATTTCATAAATCTCTTTATATATTATGTAAAACATACTTTACAGTAGATTTATAAAGGAAAAGTAAGAAATTTTATATAATAGACATAAATAAACATTCTTGATAAAAGAAAGTAGCAATAAAGTAAAAAATTGTAGGCAGTTTTAATACAATCACGATTTTAACGTAATATGTATTTTAGATCCCACTCCAGGTCTTATTCACGGTCAAAATCGCAATCAAGGTCACGGTCTCGTTCACGTTCAAGATCAAGATCAAGAAGCAAGCATTCACGATCTTCATCTCGTAGCCGTTCTCATAGTAGAAGCGACTACACTAAAGAGAAACTCCGTAATAAACGACGATCTGATTCTAGAAATCATAGTCCACGCAGGACCAAATCTAAATCTGTCTCTAGATCTCACAGCAAATAAAGCAATGTATATTCTTCATTTGATAGGTGTATGAAAATCATTTTTTATGTTAGTAACTATATGTTCTACCAATTAAGCTGTTTCATTAATAATTTTTTCTAATCCTTTGAATATATATATATATGTATGTATGTATGTATGTAATTATATATATAAGTACAGTTATAGTAAAACATTAGTACAATAATTTTTAGTTCTCATATTTTTTAAATGTCAAAGAATATACATGTATGTTCATGTATACTTAATGAAATTAACAAAATGAAAATATAAATTGCTTGTTTAAGAACTTAATATTTTTTCAAAGTAAATATTTGACTTTTAGTTCAAAAATCATTTTTTTAGTCCTAGTAAATTAAAAAATTAAATTTATAACTAATTTTTTTATCGAAAAACTAGATTAAATCTTAAAACACAAAACTTGATTTTCCTTAACATTATTTAATTTCCATAAGTAATTTTTACCAAAATGTATTTTTTATTTAAAAAATAGACAAATTCTCCTTATAATATGAAATTTAATTTTTATGTTATATTCTGTATTGTAAAATTCGTATTCGTTGGAATTGGTATTCAATAAATTTTTGTCAAACATGCACATTTATTGTAATTTAAATTATATAATGTTTTTCAAAATGTTCCTCTTTTTATAAAAATAACTGTTATGTTAGATTCTTTCTATCAAAATAACAAAAATATCATGTTAAGTTCATTACTTTCAAATGTAATAAATGTGTATACCGCAAATGTAAACAATGTGTATATCCCTAAGAAGTTATGGCATGTACATATGTTTTGCAATGGGTTATGCAGATAAATAGAAGGCTTATGGAGTAAAGTTAAGAAAAAGAGATTAACAATGAATGAAAGGAATACATAATAACATATGCAACTGGTTTTGCAAGATTTTTGGCAACAATTCAAAAAGTTTCATGGTTTGCATGAAATTATATTAAATATTACATTAAAATAAATGTGACAAATTAATTTTAAATGTGCTATATTAAACATACAATAACATGTATTACTATGAACATATTTGCAAATAATGAACAAAACATTGCAGAAAGTATTATTTAAAAAATTATTTCTTTGAAGTAACCTTAATTGTTTATTTTTCTAGATAAACACTAAATAGATCGAATGTTTTCAATATCTATTACAAAAGATATTTTTTAATCAAGGTAAACCAATTGTAAATAATCGATTTTCACTATTTTTTATACTAAATAGTAGATAAAAAGTATTAAACTATTTAAAAGTATTAGTAGTGGATAAAAATTATTAATACAAAAAAAATATTTAATTTCTTTTGATATAATATTAAATTTAAATATAAGTTTTAAAAAAGTGACTATTTTTCTCAAAAAATAAAATTAAATGTATAAAAAATGAATTAACAGTTGGTTCTTATAATTGAATATAATTTAAAAAAATAATACAATAGAAAATTACTTTAAAAAGGAATAATTTCTATTAGAGTGCAATAAAAATAAAGAAAAAAATGTATAAAAGACATGTTGCTTAACCTGATCATTTCTAACATACAAAACAGTTAAAATGCAAAGAGATGTCGAATGCAATTTTTAGGGTACCAGGTTTATAATAAATTCTTGGATGCACCGCAGGAGATTTTGAGAAGTGGGGTAAGGAGTAAGGGTGGGGAAGTTAAGCAGAAAGAGAGGGGAAGCAAAGAGATTCGTAGCGACGCTTCGTAAGCAGACTCATTTGGTTTTCAGTCACGTATTTGTGATTCGTCGATTCGTTTTACGAGTCGTTTCTACATTCGTATTCACGCATAGGCTTGTAATTCGTACTCACCGATATCTTGATCGAATGGCCAAGAATTATACTATACTGGAAAAGCAATGAACAAATAGGTGTATTAGAAAAGAAAAAAAGAAAAATAGCAATGATTGCAGTAAAGTAGATCACGGTGTGGGACTATCTTACTGTTAAAAGGCGTCAAGCCAATTACCAGGGAATCAGGTTCAATTAAAAGGCGAGTAACAATCATCAGAATGACTGCTGCTTATACGAACGATCCCGTATCTCAGGAGCAGAACGTAGACAAGAAAACAGGCACAATAGTCAGTAAAATATTGAACAACAAGAAAGAACAAGTAACACGCGAAGAAAGTACCGAATTTACTTCTGCAGAAATGATGAAACTTGCAACAGGTGGTCAGGAGCAAACAGAAATCCCTGTTAATCAGGATAAATTGACGCTTTGTATTTCAGTTAAAACACCAGAAATACTTGAGCAAAAAATTGAAGATACTTTGGAATATAAAAAAGCTACAGAAGATGAACTTCTAGAAAAAACTGAAAATATTTCAATTACCATCGAAAATAATCAAAATACGAATATTAGTACTAATGAAATTAAAAATGAAGTGTTAAAAGATTGTGATCTAAGTGTAACAAAATCAACTTCGAATTCAATCATGTCGATGAAAGTTGATGCGTTTCTCGATGAGTGTGATTTCCAAGATGTAACGTCGGGAACACGTGGAACTGATTTTTCTCCGCAAAACAATTTTGAATTACAAGAATTGCAAAATTCTATTGAAAGCATTACTACGGAAGCGAGCAATTTTTCAAGCAATTTTGATATTTGCAACGGTTCGTTAGAAGATGCAGTTTTTCAGAAAGGTATCGAGGAAATGTATGATCCAGAAAGTGAACTGAATTTTCACGAAGCTGTACGTGCAGGGGACGCCAAGTGCGTCGCGACACTTCTTGCAAGTAACTCTGTACAAAACCTGGACGAACCGGATTGGAATGTTTCAGGTGATCCACCCCTGTTAGTAGCCGCTACGAATCATTGTTTGCCTATTCTCAGGTAAGAAATACTTTCAATACATTGTAGACCTATATCATTTTATTACAATATTTTTCCATTTTTAAATATATTATTTTTAATTAAACTTTTTATTACCTATATACTGATAACAGCGTAACCGTGCAACTTTGAAAAATTATCGTGTTATAGATCATAGAAATAAAATAAATGTAGTACTTTAAGGATTTTATATCGTATTAGAAGTCACGTTTAAAAAGAATGTTATTATAAAATTTTGAAATTATAATTATGAGTAGCCATTTTTCTTAAAGTTAACAAAATTTCGTTTAAAATTTATTAATAGATACTTATTGCGCCTGTTAATAATTACATTAAATGCAAACAGCTCATAAGATGAAGTTATATCAATTTCAGAATTAATATCAAATCTTAAAATAATATAAAATACTATTTTTTACATAGAAAAGGTTTAAATATTTTCTTAGTATAAACTGATCTATTAAGTCATCTAATATTATCGACTTCACCGAGTTTTAATTTTACCCATTAAATTGTAATACGGAAATATGTTGATGTTATAGAAAATATGCAAACGTTGGTATTATTGCTTGAAATTCACCAATCATTCTTAACAAATCTTATTCTTGAATTCTTTCAAATTTCATGAACATATTTTTGCTGACACGATTTTTTTAAATGTCTTCTTTACCATACTGTTACCAGATGTTAAAAGACGAACTTCTACTCGAAAGAATATTACTAATATTATAGCTTTGCGATACAAATAAAATAAATATGTATAAGAAAATAATTTGTACACGAAATGTAAAAATATAATTGTACAAACATAAGCTGTACATTTATTTTCTTTTCAAGAATACTAAAAAATTGTTTTATAATAACATAATAGTATTATTATTATTTTTAATATCACAAAATTAGAATTACATTTTTTGTAACCTATTTTATTAGTAATAATATTGCAATTTAATGAAAAAAAGAATAATTGAAAATAAAAATGGAAGCATGTCGATTTTTATAGTTTACTACTTGCGAACGGATGCGACCCAGCTGTGCGTTCCCCTCGTGGAGAGACGGCGCTTCACAGAGTGATTTTAAATGGAGGACCAGGAAATGTATTGCAATTCGTAGGAGAATTGTTGAAATATGATTGTCCATCAGGCGTAAAAGAAGCTGGCGGTGGCTTAACTGCGCTACACATATTAACACGACAACTAGCTCATGCACAAGGATCAAAAAATTTGCATCACAATTTTGAGGCGGCTCTAAAAACGCTCGATTTATTAGCACGCGCTGGTCCTGTTAATGCGAAGGATCATCAAGGCCGCAGTGCGCTCCATATTTTAGCATCCTCTACTATATTTGGTACAAACTTTATGTGCATTCAAATAAACGGGAATATTTTGCTTTATTTAATTATTAACAAATATATGAATATTATATTTTGTAACGTTTCAAGTAATATTATATCTTTTATTATCTTTCTAAAAATGATAAACCTGAAGATATTCTCTATTATATCGAGTAAACAAATAAAAGTAAATTATCTTATTACAGATAACAATCATAGAACTGAAATCGAATCATTGATCGAAACGTTGTTAGCTGCTGGCGCAGATCCATCACTGAAGAATGATAGGGGAGAAACTCCTTTGCACGAGTGTCTTGAGTGCGGTGCTTTAAACACTGCGTTTTTACTTATATCACCCACGCCAACCGGTATAATGTCACGTTACGGTGAAACTCCATTGCACATTGCCTCTAGAAAAAATTATGTCGACATGGTGGCGAAACTGTTAGAACACGGGGAAGATCCTAGTATACAAGACGCTGGTGGCAATACACCGTTACATTTAGCTTCTGCAAGAGGTTTTCACCAAACTGTTTCTTTATTGGTTACATCACCACTTGCACAATTAGAAAAATTAAATACAGAAGGATTAACTGCTCTGCAAGTAGCCGCCGAAAGTGGCTTTGTTAATGCAGTAAGACTATTGCTAAAAGCGGGTGCAGATCCAAGTCAAACAGTCCATTATTGTACGACGATTTTTCATCGTCATCCTGATATTTCCATTTTAATAGATCACGAATTGAGTAGACGTCGTCAGCTCGCTGCTTAATTATCCTTTTATATTACTTTTTATTAGTAGGTTGCTGATTTAATAGTAAATCCAATCAAGTTTTTATTTCAATTGAAATGTAATTTGTAATAGAATTTTAAATTTCGTTTTTATTGAAAATTCTATTGTTTTATTAAATATATTATTGATCACCTTGTATATCGAGGTACAAAAAACAAATATTAGACATTTAAAAATATTAAGATTAAAATTTTTCATATTAAATAAATATATAATACATGATTGCATTAAAACATTGCATTTTCATAGGATATATGTAATAACCATAATACTATAAAAAATATTTCATATGTTTGTACAGTCCTTGTATGATAATTTTGAAAACATCACCTTTGTTTTATTATTTTTTTCAGTGATCTTACAAAATACATTATCACAGGATTTAAATATTTTTTATTACATAAAAAATGACATTTTTTTATATTGAATTTAGTATACAACAAATAGAATATCTGTAAAACACCGAATTGCATATGTTTATTTATATACAATATCTGTAAAATTAAGAAAGATACAAAAGACAAAAACAAAAAGTGGTAAAATACCTTGATGATTTCATAGTATTTCAAACTATACATAAGTACAATTTGATTTCATTTAATATACATGACCTGTCTTTATGCAATATTGTAATTCATATGTAAATATATTTCTTTGTTGTTCAATTATAAGTACTAGTATTTGCTTGTTGCTCAAGACTGTCTAGTATTCAAATATGTGAAGCTAGAACAGATAAAGTTATATAAATGCCATAATTTTTGGCTGTGGATGAAAGTGCCTTCTAAAGACTGCGTGATATTGAGATATACATCCTAAATAAATCAATTTAAATATTATATTATTAAATATATCTTTAATATTATGATCAATTTATTATTTTAAAATATTACTTTTCTGCAAAAATGAATATAACTGTCCAAATAACATTATCACGTATTTTTTACAATATAAATAAAATATTAGGAGGAAGAAATAATGAAATAATCATATTTCTATAGTTATATAAATACAAATGTGCAAAAAAAAGGTTGAAGTGCTATCCATTTAAATTGCTATGTAAAAATTGCTTTCTTTCATTCATGCATTTATTGTCTAATATGTCTATTGCAACATTTTCTTAGTTTAAAAAATTAATTACATATTGAATCGCATTTATTATTTTAGAAAACTTAGCTTTTGTTTATTTAATAGAACAATATTTGCTATATACAACAAAATTACTAAATATTTAAATAATTTTTTCAGTTATGTGTCTTAAAAAATGTAACTTTAATTTATTTCTTTGCGAAATGTAAATTAACAAATGTTGCATTAGCATTTAAAAATATTTATTATAATATTTTTAAATACATCAGAACTAAATTTGTATAAAAAAAATTAGTTTAAAAATATATTATATTACAAGAATCGATTCTTTTTAAAAATGAGTAAATTCTTATTGTTGATCTGTCATAATACTGTCATATTTAAAGTTAAAACCAATTTTTTATCTTTGTTATAATATAAAAGCATCAATTTTACTATATACATGCTTCTATATCATATTATTATTATTATTATTACTGCTACTGCTACTGCTACTGCTACTGCTACTGCTACTGCTACTGCTACTGCTACTGCTAC